>NC_141004.1:32191597-32262759 GCF_052327205.1 Somniosus microcephalus
CAGGGTTTAGTTATTGCTCCTGGTGTGAAATATTTTTTGTATCAATTGCAGATGTTTAATGTGGTAATGGATATATTTTTTAAATTGCTTAATTTATAATGCAATAATTTGTTTCCCCCTCTGACTTTTGTCCTCTTCTCTCCTAATGATGGCAAATCATCCTGAGGATCTATGACCACTGGCAATCCTTGGATACCTCACCCACATGACTGATCTACACGTGCGATTCTAGGCTATTCAGACATAATGAGGGTATCACAGCCAGCCTCAATCATGCTCTTGCCTGACAGCCACTTTCTTGCGTGCTTTCCCGCAGGGGTCAAAGGACAGAGATCAGAAACCAGAACCATATCTCGGTTCTTTTTTTCCCTCTTGGCCTAGGGGCGCTCCAATTGTCACTCTGGCTAAGATTACATAACTCAACACAAACCAGAAACCACACTTGGGACCTTCTGGATTTGTATGATTCAGTACCTCATCACACAATCTATTTTCTCACCTGGTTGTCGACAAAGCCCTTTATATGTTTATTTTTATAGAAGTACTTCATGCAAAATCTCCGCCTGAACCGGAGGGCTCCCGGGAGGTGCCTCTTCAAACTGCCGGTGTGCAGGGCACACGTATCCCAGGGGCGGAGGTAGTTCGCAGCGTCCCTGGGATCACGTGGGCCAATGGGAGCCAATCAGAGCAGGGAATCTCCATTCATAGATTTGACAGGAAGACCTGTCAAATCTATGAATAGAGATCACCCCCAAAACATAAGTAAAACTTCAAATAAATTTTTTAATAAACATCACATTTTTAAAATGACTATAAATTACATAAATTAACTATTTTAAACATAAATTAACTATTTGAAACAAAAATTTAAATTTTTGAAAAAAATAATTAAAGTTTTTAACAGGACTAAAAATAAACTTACCTTTCTTTAAAGTATTTAAAAATGATAAATCAGTGGGAACATTTTTTTTTACTTTCTTCAACTCTTGCTCCTGTTTTTCCAGGCATGGCTGTTTCCGACTTACCTGGACTGACGCAACTGTGAAAAAAGCGGGAGTTTCAGCCGTACGCGCTGCCTCTCCAGTGCAGGCGTTTGACCTGCCAAGCCCTTTCTTCACAGAACGGAAGTTCCGGTTTCCAGCGCAGTGCATGCCTAAAACCGGCACTTCCGTTGGCCCTATGGGTGAGTACATAGTGTGTACACACCCGTAGGGAACGGAATTTCTGGACCAATGTTGCAGTATCCCTCTCCTCCCAAGTTCCTAGACTTTGTTAAAATAACTTTTTTTTGTGCGCGTGATTCCATTTTTTTCAGCATTCCTGCTGCTGCATCTACCGTCTGGCTTTCTCCCCCAGCCAGGGAGGTGGAACTGCCCAGACCATGGACTTCTCCGTGGCTGCTATCGATGCCACTCAGAAAACAGAAGTATTTCAGCAGAGCAGCACTCCTTTCTAATCTCCAGTGAAGGTATTGCTGTACAATTCTCCAACTGATGGTCCATCCAGATATGGGGAATAATTACCCCCAACAATGCTGGCACGATCAAATCCTTCTGAATTGGAAGTTTTATCATTTAATTGATTTCATTTTTCAGTTATATTAAGAGAAAAAGAAAACAAGGGATGGAGTGGGGCCACTGAAAGTGGGATCGGGTGAGGCCGTGATTGATGCTACGCAGGCAGTAAAAGTGCTAATTAAGTTTTTTGCCTCAGTTTTTACCAAGGAGGAGACAGGTAACTTTTCTGATCTAGAAAGGGAACTAGAGGGTGTTGTAGAGGTAAGCTGTGACACTATTCACATAACTACCAGCACAATTGCCAAACAGCTATGCAAACTTTAAGGTGAATAAATCTCAAGGGCCAGATAAAATGATTCTTAAGGAAATAAGGGAGGAAATTGGTACACAAAAGCAACTTAGTGATGACTTTTCCTCTTCCCATGTGGCAGAACATAGACTCCATTCAAAATCTCTCAAGCCATTAAAAGCTAAGATCAAGAACTCGGTGACATGGATGAATGAGAGCATTAATCCATGTCATTAGGAACACAGAACTGACATCCAGTTTTATCTAACAATGGAAAAGTAACCAGAGGGTTGATGCTAACCCTGACCGCAATGGCGGAAATGGTGCGGCAAGGGGGGATTAAAATGGTGGGGGAAGACTGCGATGCATTCAGCCCCTCACCACCTTAACTCACCTCAGAACAGGCACAAGACAGCAGGACCTGGCGGGAGTCAGCAGAGTGGCCAAAAGATGTAACTTTTCCAAGGATTCTTTGTGGACCAGGAAGAGCAGGAGTGCATCCCCCGAGCCTCCGCAAGGAGTCCTTGTGCCTCACCAGCCCCGGCCTTGTCTCTCTCTCCCAGCGCTTGCAACCCCTGTGGACCCCCACTCCATCCAACACTAACTTCATGCTGGGGACCGTTCCCTTGGGTCTCCGGCATCTTTGTGCTTCTATCCTAATTTCAGCTCGCGCCTGCTGGCCCTGACGTCACTCCCACTTACTTCTGGTGGGAGACAGTGCTGCAGTATTCAAATGAGACCCTGGAGTTAAAATAGCCCGAGCCTCGCGCTGAGCGCTCTCTGCGGTGGTTTCACTCCTGCACTGCACTCCACCCGCCCAAATGTATCCAGAGTTAAAATCGACCCTCGGGCTTTTCCTACTCCTATTCCTCAGGTTCAATATAATTTGTCCTGCTACTGAAACATAATTAACATAGTAATGATAGCAAAATACTGCAGATGTTGGAAATCCGAAATAACAACAGAAAATGCTGGAAAAACTCAGCAAGTCAGGCAACATCCGTGGAGAGAAATTAGAGTTGACGTTTCGGGTTTGACCCTTCTTCAAAACTGGAGAGAAAAGGAACTGGATCGAAGGCAGGGCTGCGATCGGACAAAAGAATTAAAGAACCAAAAGAAGTAAAAGAGATTAGAAGCTAGACGAGATGGTAATAGGCTGTGATTAGGTGTAAAGTGTACTGGCAGGGCAAAAGATAGCTGCCAGGTGTGAGAGAGAAACAAAAGGAAAGGGGGGGGGGGGGGGGAAAGGAAAGGAGTGGAAAAATATAAGTGAAAATGAAATAGGGGCCGAGGTTATGATCTGAAATTGTTGAACTCGATATTGAGGCCGGAAGGCTGCAGACTGCCTAATCGGAAGATGAGGTGCTGTTCCTCGAGTTTACGTTGAGCTTCCGTGGAACAGTACAAGAGGCCAAGGACGGTGAGGTCCGAGTGGGAATGGAGCGGTGAATTGAAATGACAGGCGACCGGAAGCTCGGGGTCACCCTTACGGACTGAACGGAGGTGTTCCGCAAAGCGGTCGCCCAATCTGCGTTTGGTCTCCCCAATGTAGAGGAGACCGCATCGTGAGCAGCGAATACAGAGTAATGTTTGGGAAGGAGACCGTGGTCCAGCAAACCTTTGCTCAGTGGTAACACTCTCGCCTCTGAGTGAGAAGGTTGTGGGTTCATGTCCCATTCCAGAGACTTGGGCACATAATCTAGACTGATGCTTCAGTGCAGTACTGAGGGAGTGCTGCACTGTTGGAGGTGCCTTCTTTCGGATGAAGCGTTAAACCAAGGCCACATCTGCCCCCTCAAAAGATCTGTGTCCTGACCAATATGAATCCCTCAATTAACACCAAAAATGAATGAACTGGCCATTATCTTATTGCTGTTTGTGGGAGCTTGCTGTGCGCATATTGGCTGCTGTGTTTCCTACATTACAACAGTGACTACACATCAAAAGTACTTCATTGGCTTTAAAGTGCTTTGGGACGTCCGGTGGTCGTGAAAGGCACTATATAAATGCAAGTTTTTCTTTTTTCTTTCCTTCCAACCTTACATCAGTTTCCTTACTGTGATTCTGGAACTCATAGTCCTGTAGCAATCTCTCCATACTCTTTTTAAAACCTACTCACAGCTTCCTGTTCCATAGTGCAGGCTAATTTGTCTGGTAATCAATTTAAGAAATTATTCAGCGTGTCACTGGGAGCACAGAACTGGCACCACCCAAATGTTGTCATCTGTTCGGTTCTGTACGACAGCCCATGCTTATTTTTCTGCCCATTGTTACGTTGTGTGATTAAACAAGTCCGCTGATTTTTCCTGCGGCCAGCACTTTTGCACTTTTTGTTCCCTACAGTGCACTCCCAATCTGAACCTCTGCTAGGAATTAGGAGCAGGAGTAGACTATACAGTCCTTCGAGCCTGAGAGTGACTTGGACTGTCTGCCTTCACACTACCCAACCTTCACTGTTGTTTTCTGATCATCACCTGAGAGGACATACCAGTACAACATTAGTTGCTGATTTAAATTTACTGGGATCACATCCCTGAAGCTTACAGCAGCAATTAATATTTTCCCAGAGAATAACTGACCT
Source organism: Somniosus microcephalus (assembly GCF_052327205.1). Lineage (NCBI taxonomy): Eukaryota > Metazoa > Chordata > Chondrichthyes > Squaliformes > Somniosidae > Somniosus > Somniosus microcephalus. Next base: position 32,195,985 of record NC_141004.1, read on the forward strand.
CTGGAACAGGCTGCCAGCTTGTGCAGTGGACGCCGATTCTCTGAATTCCTTCAAGCGAGAGCTGGACCTGTTTCTGGCTGGGGCGGAGATCACCTCTTACAAAAGGTAGGTAGTGTATAGAATGATCAGAGCCAGAGCGATCTCCTGAACTAATTTCAATCACCTAGGGGGGTTGCGGGGGGGGTGGGGGGTTGAAGAGGAATTTCCCAGATATCCCCCCCCACTCCCCCAAATTGGCCTGGGTTTTTCTGTTTTTTTCGCCTCTCCCAGGAGGTCACACAGTTTTTGGATGGGCTGGAGAGTGTATGGGGGAAAAATTCAGTTGGTAGCGCCACCCGTTAGTGCCTTAAGAGGGCGCTAAGTGGGGCGCAAACCAACAAGCGCCCAGGCGAAATTGACCGGATATTTTGTGGCGGCGCTAAACACTACCGCCACGATCTCCTGCGCTGGCAGATTGTGACGTCAGTCAAGTGCGCAACGCCCCGGTAGCGCCCCGGACTGGAAATTGAGTGGCGCCCCCTGCCTTAATGCCTGCCGCTAGCAACGACAAGTTGAGGGGAGCGTTTTGCAGTCAGGACGGGACTGGGGGAGCGCTATTTAAAGGCGACTGCTTCCTGCCTTTTTTTGTTGGTGACATTTTTGCACCATGCATTCTGAGAGAGAGAGAGGGGGGGAGAAATTGGGTATGTAGCGCCACCTATTAGCGCCTAAAGAGGGCAGTCAGTGGCTGTAGCGCCACTGGCCGCGCCTCCCGCGATATTCAGCGGGGGCGCTAATGCTGGCATTAGCCTGTTGCGCTGCGCCGCCACCGATGACGTCATCGGTGTGCGCAGCGCCCCATTAGCGCCCCGATCGCGATATTTGGTAGCGAATGCCGCTGTAGCGCCGTTCGCTACCCGTGCCCGGTTCACAGGGCCTTGTTGTGCCGGCAGTGGCGCAAGTTAAGGTGGAGGTGCGGGGTGGCCGCCTTTTTCGGCAGCCGCCTGCCAGCACCTCCGTCCCCGGCCTCCTGACCCCCCCCCCCCCCACCGCGGCATTGCCGGCTGTTTCCCGAGAGCCCGGCACTTCTCGGTGCCGGGCTCTTTTGCCGGCACTCACGATCGGGGATCGCGCTGTTGTAGGCCCCTCCTCCTTAACAATGGGAGGAAGGCCTGCAGTACCGCAGCGTGCCATGCCGCAGCGTGTGGCGCTGTGGCACGTTGCGCTGCGATATTCAGTTTCAGCGCCCTAAGAGGGACGCGGAGCGCCTTGAGCCTCGCCCCGTCTCCCTCTAGGGGCGCTGAAACTGAATTTCTGACGTTCATTAATGCTCCGAACGCTGCGCAAAAATCAGCGCCCAGGCAAACCTGGCGCCACTTTGGCGCCTCAACCCAATTTCTAGGCCAGAGACTTTTGGAGCGATTCTACACTGTGTGAAGGAGTTTTGCATAATGAGCAGCACTTTGCAGGTTCATTTTGATTTGCCCTTCCTTGTATCTATTTAGAAGAGACTGTGGGGGCTGCACTCTGAGCTCTTTCCCTGGGTCTCTCCATTTTTCTTTCCAGCAGATTTGATGTACAGGTCTCTCCAGGCCGAGACTCAAGGCTGCAATGAACAGGATGTAGATGGAGTCCAAGATAAACCCTCCCCTTTAAGATAAAAACAGAAAATGCTGGAGAAAGTCAGCAGGTCAAGCAGCATCTGTGAAGAGAGAAACAGAGTTAACGTTTCAGGTCGATGACCATTCATCAGAACTCCCCTTTAAGAATTGGCCGGTGCCAGTGTGTCTGTGTTCCATTGCTGACTGACATCACATGAGCTTCGCCAGCGCTGTGAGTTAGCGCCTCGCTCCTTGGCCTTTGCGCCTTAAGACAGATGTGAAGCGCCTGATTTAGCGCTCCAATCACCTCCAGGGGCGATAAAAGCCAAGTTTGCAGTCGGAGGCGATAATTAGCGCCAGGCGCTAATCTTTGCGCCCGGCCGATAATTGCGCCCCCAAATGGGGCGATACCGAATTTCTCCCCCTATATATTGTATTACACAAGGTATCACAAGTGTGTGGGACAGGCTAGATAGACCAGAGGGTCTTTTCCTGTCTGTTATTGTTTGTATGTTCATAAGTTATGACCACATGAGCGTCGGTAGGTATGCTAGTCTGAGATTTTGGAAGGATGGTAATTTTGCGGTCTCCTCCAACAGCTTCACTCTTTCGACAGTCAGCACTGGACACGTATAGTTACAGGTTCTGGAGTTGGAGGTACCTTCCCATGACTCATTCCCACATGATGGAAGTTCAGACTAGAGGACATTACAAATTTCTACAGGATACTAGCTTGAAAATCTTACCAAAACTACTCGGTAGCTAACCAGCTTGCAAGGCTAAGCCTGCATGATAATACATTCACCTGCAGTGCCAGCTGTGGCTCAGTTGGTAGCACTCTCGCCTCAGAGTCAGAAGGTTGTGGGTTCAAGTCCCACTCCATGAGACTTGAGCATAAAAATTTAGGCTGACACTCCAGTGCAGTGCTGAGGGAGTGCTGCACTGTCGGAGGTGCTGTCTTTCAGATGAGACGTTAAACCGAGGCCCCGTCTGCTCTCTCAGGTGGACGTAAAAGATCCCATGGCACTTTTGAAGAAAAGCGGGGGAGTTATCGTGTCCCGGCCAATATTTATCCTTCAACCAACATCACTAAAAACAGATGATTTGGTCATTATTACATTGGTGTTTGTGGGAGCTTGCTGTGCGCAAATTGGCTGCCGCGTTTCCGACATTACAACAGTGACTACGTTTCAAAAAGTACTTAATTGGCTGTAAAGCGCTTTGGGACGTTCTGAGGTAGTGGAAGGTGCAAGTCTTTCTTTCTTACATTCACCTATTCACACAAAAAAGGTTGTGTTTTGGTGTTTGGCATGTCAAGTTAATAATTTATACTCACTTTCATTTTGAAATGTTATAAGTTTTCTTGTTACAAAATCTGATATATTTTGACTATGCCTGCTGTGGATGAAATGGAGGGAGGAGGAAGGGAGCCATTTTGAACCTTTCATCTGAATACCTGAGAAGCAACAGAGTACAATGACCTGTTGGCAGAATGGTTTGGTTAGTATAATCAGCGGTTACTGATTCACAATTATTGAAACAAGGGGGCCTGTTTGATCATTTTGTTAATAGAGTCATTGGGTTGGATTTTCATTCAGAAGTCGGGTTGGAGGCGGGACTACAACTTTCGGGGTTGTAGTCCTGCCTCCGTCGAGTTGCGGCCAATCCACGCGATTTTAACTTGATTGACCTTGTTGAGCCCGCCCAGCGGGCTCAGCAGGCCAATTAAGGGCCACCCGGCAACAGGTGACGTCACAGACTGAAATTTCATCTGTCAAGACGTGTTGACAGATGAAATATCAATGTTTCACAGCTGTTTGAAGCTGTCAAACACTGACAATCTTACTTCTAACATGAGTCCTTCTCCACAGACTCAGTTAGAAATCTCTCCTGCACAGAAAGTTGCAGGCTGTCACTTTTGACAGATTGCAGCCATTCTGCTTTCTGTGCCGGTGAGATGAGGGACTCCCTGAACCTAAAGGAAGGAAGGCTGAAAAGGTAAGAAAATGTATGTAAAACTTATTTAATCACTTTAGACACACCAAACACGCTTACCTTTGCACTCATGCACACATCACTCACCTGAACACCGACATCTCGACTCCTCCAAGCCCTTCAACCCGACGGCCCAACTCCTCCAACTTGGCGTGGTTTGGAGCCATTGGGAATCCCACAGTTCAAGCTTAAAAATAGGGATTAGGCTAAAAACTGCCTGTTAACTACCTGTTAACAGGCAGTTAATTGGCACTAATCCCTTCCCGCCTCGGGTAGGCGGGTCCCAGTGCGGGGCATGGGCATGGAGTCGGGTTGGGGGCGGGATGGGGTCAGGACCCCCGATTTCGGGAATTTAACCCCCCAAACCCAACTCCACGGCACACTGAAAATCGAGCCCATTCAGTCTGTATGATCATGGCGCGTGGAATCATTCAAGAGTAGTTGTTTTCAAGAGAACCAACTTCTTTCTCTAAATTACCCATATTTAATGTAAACACTTGCCCATATGCTATAGGTTTGTGTAATAGGTTGTTGGAAAAGATATATCAAATGCACGTGTTTTGTAAGTGAAATGCTACATTCTGTAGTGGAACGTAGTTCTTAAATAATAGTTAATCTGAATTTGTGGTTACACTTTACATTTAACCTGCAGAAGGCGTAAAGTAATTGTACATATAAGTATACGTGGTACAGGTGTTGGTTACTTTGGAAAGTGGAATCATTTGGTTCATATGACCAGAGCATGATTTTCCCAGTGTGAGAGTGTTAAGCGGCTTCCTCTGTGTTACATTTGCTCTGTAAACCAGGTATGACCTTAGAATGGACACCAGATCATAATCACGATGCTTCCACATCATGCACTGCTTCAGTTGTGATCTCGCTGATTTTTGGATCCCAGTTTATCTTTTACTTTAATGAGCTACGTAATGGCCCGGAACTTGCAGTCCTGATGATGGCGAACTGGCAGCCTTCGTCGTCATTTCGCCTTTCAAACTGACGGCAACGTCAGGATTTAGTGCATGCGTGGCCTTCCGTGGAATTCCTGAAATTGCGGTCTGTCATTCACAGCTTGTTGACGTCACAGCAGCTTGCACTATGGGATTCCCACGAAAGTAGGTTGATTTCAGCTGCACGTTGGAAAAGCTAAACTTCTCACCACAGAGATCGTGAGAAGTTTGTGGGAAGCTTACTTCGGGGGCCAGCGGCAAATGTCTTTGCTTTGCCGCTGACCGCAAGTTAGGGGCCAATATTTTTCAGGAAATTCTTTGGACATTTCTACTGCTGTGTCCAGATCTGTGTCACATAAAAGTCAACTTCCCAGGCAGCTATGAACAAGGCATATACTTAACATTTAAAACCACACAGCCAATTGGCTTAAAATAATGGGCCATAATTTGCAGTAGCAGAGCCTCTGACGGTGTTTGCCGTTCATTAGACTTGCCTTTGCATGTTTATGTTAGATCCGGGTATCTTAATGTTGTGTCCTTTCAATAACCAGACAAAGACTGCAGGGAACGATCAACAGGTGTTTACTGGATGAAGTTCAAACTGCAACTGACTGTACAGAGCGCCACTCAGGGCTTATATACAGGTGTGGTCACTGCCGGTACTACAGGATACAGGAGCTGTAAAAAGTAGTTCTCCCCCTTAAAGGTACATACACTACAATTCCTCCCCTTTTAGATTAACTGTACCAGAACACTCATTTAACAATTAAATATCAAACTAATTACAATTAACACTTTTAACATGCAACATTAACTGGAAATAGTCTATTTATAAATTCAGTCTTTGGGGAGGCTTCCTGATTCTTTTTGGATAACGCCTTTCCCGAGTGTCTCGCTCTTGGTGCGGAGGCGATTCTAACACCCTGTCGTCAGTTGATTCATCACCTTCCAATGCTATTGTTTCTGAGGTAGATGCGACCTGTACGTCGGGTTCCTCACCAGGTACGTATGGCTGAGACATGGGGTTGACTCGTTCCTGTGACTCTAGGATCTGGTCAGCATGGCATCTCACAATGTTCTCCCCAACATCCACTGTGTACATTAGTGGCCCCTGCCGTGTGCATATCATTCCTGGTTGCCATTTCTCTGTTCGGTAGTCGCGGGCTAAGACTGGTTGCCCTACATTGAAGCTCCTTGTCGGCTTCTCATTGATGTGCTGGAATTGCTTATTCTCAACATCTCTTCGTACATTTGGTCTGAGCAAATCCAGACTAGATCTCAACCTTCGGTTAAAGAACATCATGGCCGGGGCCTGGTTGGTGACTGCATGTGTCGCATTTCTGTAGGCTAACAGGAAATTGTCCACCTTATGCTGCAGTGGAATGTCGTCATCGCACATGGCCTTTACTGCTTTTTTAAAGGTTTGTACGAACCTCACAGCCGATCCATTTGTGGCTGGATGATACGGGGCGGATGTGTAATGCCTTACCCCATTCCTTTTCATAAATCTTCAAAACTCTTCAGACACAAACTGTGGTCCGTTATCAGAGCAAATCTGCTCTGGCAAGCCGTTCCTGGCAAAAATGGTCCGTAGGACTGCAATAGTTTTCTCCATGGTGGTGGAGGACATTTTGATCACCTCAGGCCATTTCGAGTGCACATCCACGGCTATTAAAAACATTGAGTCCATGAAGGGACCAGCAAAGTCAATATGCACCCGTTGCCATGGAGATGAGGGCCACTCCCATGGGTGTAGAGGGGCATGTGGTGGTGCATTTTGGACCTTCTGGCATCCTGAGCAGCTCTTTGTCAGGTCCTCGATTTGCTGATCGATCCCCGGCCACCACACATAAGCCCTAGCAAGGCTTTTCATTTTCACCCCTCCCAGATGGCCTTCGTGAAGCTCATTGAGCACTCTCTCCCTTAACTTGGGTGGAGTTACCACTCGGGATCCACACATCAAGGTCCCCTGGCATACTGACAGCTGTTCTCTTCTGGATGAGAATGCTGGCAACAGTGAGTCGCCATGTGCTGGCCATCCCTTCACCGTCAAATCATATACCCGAGACAGTGTCGGGTCACTTCGGGTCTCCTTCTCTATACCAGTGTCAGTTACTGGCAAGCATTCAATTATAGTCGAATGAAATATTTTGACAGGATCCACTGCTGGTGCTTCCTCCGCAGTAGGCAGTGGCAAGCGTGATAGCCCATCAGCGTTTCCATGCTGTTTCGTGCCCTTATACTCGATATCATATTGTTGCGCCCCTAGAAAAAGGGACCATCTTTGTAGCCGTTGCGCAGTCATCACCGGAACGCCCTTCTTTGGATTAAAGATGGAGACAAGTGGTTGGTGGTCAGTCAGCAAGGTGAACTTCTGCCCGTGCAGATAGTGATTGAACTTTTTCACTCCCCACACTAGGCTGAGGGCCTCACTGTCAATCTGGGCGTAGTTACGCTCGGCTGAGGTTAGTGACCGAGACGCAAAGGCTACTGGCCTCTCCGAGCCGTCCGGGAATTTGTGCGACAGCACCGCTCCAATGCCATAGGGTGATGCATCACACGCCAACCGAATTGGTAGTGCTGGGTTGAAATGAGCCAACACCTCTTTTGATGTGATCAATGCTTTGCTCTTCTGGAAAGCTTGTTTACATTCGTCACTCCACTTCCATGGTACCCCCGTTTGCAGTAGGGTGTTCATTGGGTGTAGTACGGTAGACAAATTTGGCAAGAACTTATGGTAGTAGTTCACCAGCCCGAGGAACGACCTCAGTTGTGACACATTTTCCGGTGCTGGAGCCTTGACTACTGCCTCAATCTTTTCAGGGGACTTATGTAACCCCTCTTTATCAATAACGTGGCCACAATACGAGATTTGCTCCTGGAAAAACTCGCATTTGTGGCGATTAGCTCGGAGCCCATATTCCTTCAATCTAGTGAGCACCTGCTCCAGGTTGGCGAGGTGATCACTGTCATTTTCACCTGTGACCAGGATGTCGTCCAAATAACACTGGGTCCCTGGAATCCCTTGCAGGACTTGTTCCATTGCCCTTTGCCAAATAGCCAGAGCTGCTACTACCCCAAACACCAGTTGGTTGTATTGGTGGAGACCTTTATGAGTGTTGATTGTGAGGTACTGTTTCGAGGCTTCTTCTACCTCCATTTGCAGGTACGCCTGGGCCAGATCAATCTTAGTGAAGCATTTCCCTCCAGATAGCGAGGTGAAAATATCTTCAATCCGCGGAAGCAGATATTGTACAGTGTGAAGAACTGGGTTCACTGTCACCTTAAAGTCCCCACAGATGCGAACCTTCTTTGGTTCCCCAGGCGTATTACTCAACGACCTCTTCATTACAGGAACGATGGGTGTAGCCCACTCGCTCCAGTCCACTTTGGACAGTACTCCTGAACGTTCCAAACCTTCCAGCTCTGCTTCGACGGCTGGGCGGATTGCATAAGGTACCGGTCTGGACTTAAAAAACTTTGGGCTTGCATTTTCCTCTATTTTGATCGTCGCTGTTATGCCTTTTAGTGTTCCGAGTCCCTGCTGGAACACTTCTTTTGCGTCAGTTAGCATTTTTGACAGTCGTCCAGGTGTGACGTCGTCATCCTTTTTGGCATCTACAGTCAGCGCTTGTATGGAATGCCAATCTAGCTGTATGTTCCAGATCCATTCACGTCCTAGTAGTGGTGGTCCTCCATCTGGCAATACATATAGGTCCAATTTTGGTGTTTCCTTGCCGTTATATATAACGTTTACCCTTATTTTTCCTTTGGGGTAGACTTTTTGCCCCATGTACGTCTTCAAGACAATCTTTGTATCTCTCAAGGATATATGTGAGAATTGCCGCTTGTAGTCCCTTCGGTTTATGACTGTTAGAGCTGATCCTGTGTCCAATTCCATTTTCACTTGGACTCCTGCTATCTTGAGCGTGACCCAGATAGTTTGGTGATCCTCCATTTTGATCACATTATGTAGTTTCAGACAACCCAGCTCCTTGCTTCCGGAGTCTGTATCACTCTTCTGTTCATCTGAACTACTCTCCGTCACCTTATGTACCTTCTTGTACTTCTCCTGTGGAGATTTCTTGCTGCTGGTTTTCTTTCCCGACCTGCAGACTCTTGCTATGTGTCCTACTTTTCCACACTGTCTGCACACTTTGTCCTTGAACCAGCAATCATTATGGTCGTGTGTTGTTCTGCCGCAGTGCTAGCACTTCACTGTTCCGTATGACATTTCATTTGTGCCATATTCTTGCGGTCTCCGTTGTATCTCTGCAGCGCCCCGTGCGGCTGCTTCGTGTGATACTGCCATGCTGAAAGCCTTGTCCAGCGTAAGATCCTTTTCTGATAGAAGCCGTTTCTGGGCCTTTCACTTTGAAGCCCACACACAAACTTGTCCCTTAAAGTATCTGCTAGTCCCATTCCAAACTGGCAGTGTTTCGATAGCTTGCGCAGTTCCGTTAAATACTCAGCATTACTTTCATCTTTATGCTGGTTCCTTTTGTGAAACTTAAATCTTTCTGCTATCAGCAGCGGTGTGGGGTTTAAGTGGTCCTGTAGGATTGACACTATGTTTTCAAAACCCTTTTCTACTGGCTTCTCTGGGGTTACTAAGTTTTGTAGTAAGCCATACGTTTTTGCACCCATTGAATTCAACAATACCAGCGCTTTCTTGTCATCTGGCACTTCATTCGCCTTGCAGTATACTTCTATGCGTTCGACATATGTCATCCAATCTTCGACTTCATTGTCGAACGCTGTGATACTGCCACTCTTCGGCATTTTTGGGTGTGGTTAGACTGGCTGAAAGTGTGAGCTGATAACGTTACAGCGAGGGAAACTGGCCATCTGGGACCTGAGTGAACAACTCCTAACTAAACCAATCAGATTGAAGGATTGTGAAATTAACAGCGCAACAACTGAGAAGGAAGTGCATATTACAGTGGGTGAATTCAAAGTCAAATCAGGTACAGAAAGAGAAATAAAGAGAGGGAAAGAAAGATCGGATTAAGGGAGAGAGAAAAAGGAGACAGAAAGGAAAAGTTAAATAATTTTTTTTTACATTTTTTAAAATCTCCAACAACAATCAAATCCTGAAGGAATGAGACTCCACACTTGTAATAATTAAGTTTCAGTGCCAGAGAGGTTATTTGGCAGTAATTAACATTTATCACACAGTTAAAGGATACTGAGACTGGGATGGATAAGACTTAACTTCTTGTGGCTAGTTTAGTTCGTATCTACCATGCATTACAGCAACTTCACACCATTCAATGCATTTCAAATTACTCAGAGGTAAGAAATGCTAACATGGGAAAGAAATAATGTCAACATGTATAATTATTTAACAAGAGTGAGTCAAATCTGGGAGTCCCAGCAGTGTGCTTTACACCATGAGAAAGAAATGGATGAATTATGAAAGAGAAAATAATTTCTCTGCACTTCCCATCTCTCCTCCTCCTTCCATGACCCTTGGCTGATCTGCAGTTAACACCATGTTTGGTATTGTTTAGGTTAGAAATGTAAATATCAAGTTACAGCACAGATTATCTGATATTTTATAAAACGATTTGACAAGAGACCTATTATCAGTCACTTTATTTTCCTCTCTCCCACAGATGACTCAGCTATGTCTATAAATTACACTTAGTAAGTGAAGCCATAATGTAGCTGCAATTGGAATTGAGACCTTCGACTCAAAGATGTAATGCTCTTGTGCTGTTACCACCCCAAGATGGAGCTGATTTTCAAATGAATATTTTATATTAAGATGCAAAATTTGGTCATTTTCTACACGCTGCAAAGTGAAGCAAGTAGCAAAGCAAAACAACAACAACTTGCATTTATATAGCATCTTCAACGTAAAACGTCTCAAGGCGCTTCACATGAGCATTAGCAAACGAAAGTTGTAAACCGAGCCACATAAGGACATAATAAAGCTTGGTCACAGAGGCAGGTTTTAAAGAGTGTCTTAAAGGAGGAGTGAGAGGTTTAGCAAGGAAATTACAGAGCTTAGTACCTCTACCACCTAGAAGGACAAGGGCAACAGGCGCATGGGAACACCATCACCCCCAAGTTCCCCTCCAAGTCACACACTATCCTGACTTGGAAATATATCGCCGATCCTTCATAGTTGTTGGGTCAAAATCCTGGAACTCCCTCCCTCCCTAACAACACTGTGGAAGTACCTTCACCACACGGACTGCACCTCCTCGAGGGCAATTAGGGATGGACAATAAATGCTGGCCTGGCCAGCAATGCTCGCATCCCAGGAGCAAATTTTTAAAAAACCTAGGCAGCTGAAGGCATGGCCGCCAATGGTGGAGCGATTAAAATCGGGGATATGCAGGAGGCCAGAATTGGAGGAGCGCATAAATCTTGGAGCGTTGTTGGGCTGGAGGAGGTTTCAAAGATAGGGAAGCCATGGAGGGATTTGAAAACAAGGATGTACTTTGCAGTGTGTAGAAAATGACCAAATTCTGCATCTTAATATAAAATATTCATTTGAAAATCAGCTCCATCTTCGGGTGGTTACAGCACAAGAGCACTACCTCTTTAAGTCGATGGTCCCAATTCCAATTGCAGCTACATTATGGCTTCACATACTAGGTGGAATTTATAGACTTAGCTGGATCATCTTTGGGAGAGAGGAAATGAAAGTGACTGATAACAGGTCTCTTGTTAAAATCAAGAACAAGGGCTTTCACTCCAATACAGTACTTAGAGTACCATACATCAACACACCATTTGATATCATAGAATTTCCTATGGACAACTCATAGCAGAGATACTGCTTTACAGTGTTGCATTCGAGATTAACAGAATATTAGGCAATATTTTGTTAGGGCTGTTCCCTCATGTCTGTTGAATCCGTGAATCTTAAAGTATGGTGTTCTTCAATAACTAGACGGAGGCTGCAGTTTAACAATCAACAGGTGTTTACTAGAGGAAGGTAGTCTAAAGACTAACAGTACAGATGCCTGCTCAAGGCTTATATACAGGTGTGGTCACTGCCGGTACTACAGCATACAGGAGCTGTAAAAGTAGTTCTCTCTTAAAGGTACATACACTACAATTCCTCCCCTTTTAGATTAACAGTACCCATAACATTCAAATAACAGTTAACATTTTAACATGCACATTTAACTGAAATAGATTCAGTCTTTGGGGCGGCTTCCTGATCCTTTCTGGATAGCGCCTTTCCTGAGTGTCTTGTTCTTGCTGCGGAGGCGATTCTGGCCCCCTGTCGTCGGTTAGTTCATCAGTTTCCGCTGCTACTGTTTCTGGGGTAGATGCTACCGGTATGTCGGGTTCATCCCCAGGTACGCGATACATGGGGTTGACTCGTTCCTGTGACGCTAGGATCTGGTCGACATGGCCTCTCACAATGTTCTCCCCGACATCCACTGTGTACATTAGTGGCCCCTGCCGTGTGCATATCGTTCCGGGTTGCCATTTCTCTGTTCGGTAGTCGCGGGCCAAGACTGGTTGTCCTACATTGAAGCTTCTTGTCGGCTTCTCATTGATGTGCTGGAATTGCTTATCCTCAACATTTCTTCGCACATTTGGCCTGAGCAAATCCAGACGAGATCTCAACCTTCGGTTAAAGAACATCATGGCCGGGGTCTGGTTGGTAACTGCATGTGTCGCATTTCTGTAGGCTAACAGGAAATTGTCCACCTTATGCTGTAGTGGAATGTCATCATTGCACATGGCCCTTATTGCCTTTTAAAGGTTTGTACGAACGTCTCAGCCAATCCATTTGTGGCTGGATGATACGGGGCGGATGTATAATGCCTTACCCCATTCCTTCTCATAAATTTCCGAAACTCTTCGGACACAAACTGTGGTCCGTTATCAGAGCAAATCTGCTCTGGCAAGCCGTTCCTGGCAAATATGGTCCGTAGGACTGCAATCGTTTTCTCCGTAGTGGTGGAGGACATTTTGATCACCTCAGGCCATTTCGAGTGCGCATCCACTGCTATTAAGAACATTGAGTCCATGAATGGACCAGCAAAATCAATGTGCACCCATTGCCATGGAGAGGAGGGCCACTCCCATGGGTGTAGAGGGGCATGTGGTGGTGCATTTTGGACCTTCTGGCATCCTGAGCAGCTCTTTGTTAGGTCCTCAATTTGTTGATCGATCCCCGGCCACCACACATAAGCCCTAGCAAGGCTTTTCATTTTCACCCCTCCCAGATGGCCTTCGTGAAGCTCATTGAGCACTCTCTCCCTTAACTTGGGTGGAATTACCACTCAGGATCCACACATCACTGTCCCCTGGCATACTGACAGCTGTTCTCTTCTGGATGAGAATGCTGGCAACAGTGAGTCGCCATGTGTTGGCCATCCCTTCACCGTCAACTCATATACCCGAGACAGTGTCGGATCATTTCGGGTCTCCTTCTCTATATCCGCGTTAGTTACTGGCAAGCGTTCAATTATTGATGAATAAAATATTTCGATAGGGTCCACTGCTGGTGCTTCCTCCGCAGTAGGCAGTGGCAGGCGTGATAGCCCATCAGCGTTTCCATGCTGTTTCATGCCCTTATACTCTATTTCATATTGGTTCGCCCCTAGAAAAAGGGACCATCTTTGTTGCCATTGTGCAGTCATCACCGGAACGCCCTTCTTTGGATTAAAGATGGAGACAAGTGGTTGGTGGTCAGTCAGCAAGGTGAACTTCTGCCCATGCAGATAGTGGTTGAATTTTTTTACTCCCCATTCTAGGCTGAGGGCCTCCCTGTCAATCTGGGCATAGTTGCACTCGGCTGAGGTTAGTGACCGAGACGCAAAGGCTACTGGCCTCTCCAACCCGTCTGGGAATTTGTGCGACAGCACCGCTCCAATACCATAGGGTGATGCATCACACACCAACCGAATTGGTAGTGCTGGGTTGAAATGAGCCAACACCTCTTTTGATGTGATCAATTCTTTGCACTTCTGGAAAGCTCGTTTACATTCGTCATTCCACTTCCATGGTACCCCCGTTTGCAGTAGGGTGTTCAGTGGGTGTAATACTGTAGACAAATTTGGTAAGAACTTATGGTAGTAGTTCACCAGCCCGAGGAACGACCTCAGTTGTGACACATTTTCCGGTGCTGGAGCCTTGACTATTGCCTCAATCTTTTCAGGGGACTTATGTAACCCCTCCATCAATAACGTGGCCACAATACGAGATCTGCTTCTGGAAAAACTCGCACTTGTGGCAATTAGCTCGTAGCCCATATTCCTTCAATCTAGTGAGCACCTTCTCCAGGTTGGCAAGGTGGTCACTGTCATTTTCGCCCGTGACCAGGATGTCGTCCAAATAACACTGGGTCCCTGGAATCCCTTGCAGGACTTGACCCATTGCCCTTTGCCAAATAGCCGGAGCTGATGCTACCCCGAACACCAGCCGGTTGTATTGGTAGAGACCTTTGTGAGTGTTTATCATGAGGTATTGTTTCGAGGCTTCTTCTACCTCCATTTGCAGGTATGCCTGGGCCAGATCAATCTTAGTGAAGCGTTTTCCTCCAGACAGCGAGGCGAAAATATCTTCAATCCGTGGAAGCGGATATTGTACCGTGTGAAGAAGTGGGTTCACTGTCACCTTAAAATCCCCACAGATGTGGACCTTCTTTGGTTCCCCAGGCATGTTACTCAACGACCTCTTCATTACAGGAACGATGGGTGTAGCCCACTCGCTCCAGTCCACTTTGGACAGTACTCCTGAACGTTCCATCCCTTCCAGCTCTGCTTCGACGGCTGGTCGGATCGCATAAGGCACCGGTCTGGCCTTAAAAAACTTTGGGCTTGAATTTTCCTCTATTTTAATCATCGCTGTTATGCCTTTTAGGGTTCCGAGTCCCTCCTGGAACACTTCTTGTGCGTCAGTTAGCATTTTTGACAGTCGTCCAGGTGTGACGTCGTCATGTTTTTTGGCCTCAACCTTCAGTGCCTGTATGGAATGCCAATCTAATTGTATCTTCCGGATCCATTCACGTCCTAGTAGTGGTGGTCCTCCATCTGGCAATACATATAGGTCCATTTTTGGTATTTCCTGGCCTTTGTATATCACGCTCACCCTTATTTTTCCTTTGGGGTAGACTTTTTGTCCCGTGTACATCTTCAAGACAATCTCTGTAGCTTTCAAGGGTATATGTGAGAATAGCCGCTTGTAGTCCCTTCGGTTTATGACTGTTAGGGCTGATCCTGTGTCCAATTCCATTTTCACTTGGACTCCGTCTATCTTGAGCGTGACCCAGATAGTCTGGTGATCCTCCATTTTGATTACCTTATGTAGTTTCAGACAACCCAGCTCCTTGCTTCCGGAGTCTGTATCACTTTTCTGTTCGTCTGAACTACTGTCCATCACCTTATGTACCTTTTTGTACTTCTGTGGAGATTTCTTGCTGCTGGTTTTCTTCCCTGACCTGCAGACTCTTGCGATGTGTCCTGCTTTTCCACACTGTCTGCACACTTGGTCCTTGAACCAACAATCCTTCTGGTCGTGTGTTGTTCTGCCGCAGCGATAACACTTCCCTGCTCCATATGACATTTCATTGGTGCCATATTCTTGCGGTCTCCGTTGTATCTCTGCAGCGCCCCGTGCGGCTGCTTCGTGTGATACTGCCATGCTGAAAGCCTTGTCCAGCGTAAGATGCTTTTCTGATAGAAGCCGTTTCTGGGTTCCTTCACTTTGAAGCCCACACACAAATTTGTCCCTTAACGTATCTGCTAGTCCCATTCCAAACTGGCAGTGTTTCGATAGCTTGCGCAGTTCCGTTAAATACTCAGCATTACTTTCGTCTTTATGCTGGTTCCTTTTGTGTAACTTAAATCTTTCTGCTATCAGCAGCGGTGTGGGGTTTAAGTGGTCCTGTAGGATTTCCACTATGCTTTCGAAATCCTTATCCACTGGCTTCTCTGGGGTTATTAGGTTTTGCAGTAAGCCATACGTTTTTGCACCCATGGAATTCAACAAAACCAGTGCTTTTCTGGCATCTGGCACTTCATTCGCCTTGCAGTACACCTCAATGCGTTCCACATATGTCGCCCAATCTTCGACTTCATTGTCGAACGCAGTGACACTGCCACTCTTCAGCATCCCTGGGTGTGGTTATACTTTCAAAAATGGCGTCTCCCGCGCTCTCCCTTCTTCTCCGCTGGCTCAAAATGGCGTCTCCCGCGCTTTCCTTTCTTCCCGCGCTCGTCCTTCTTCACCGCTGCGGCTTCAAAAATGGCGTCTCCCGCGCTCTCCCTTCTTCTCCATGGCTCAAATGGCGTCTCCCACGCTCCCTTTCTTTCCCCGTGGACGCTGCTCAGCCCTTGAGCCCTGGCTGCGCTCTGCGCGTTCTCCTGTGCGCCTCTCTCGTTGCCGCCGCTCGGCCCTGAACCCCGGCTGTGCTTTACCCTCTCTCTCTTTTTGTTTTCCGTCGACGCCGCTCGGTCTTCAACCCCCGGCTGCGCCCTGTGCGCTTTACCCTCTCTCTTACCCCATCGACGCTGCTCGGCCTTTTCTGTGCCGTCGGTCGGCTCCAACCGCCGCTGTCCAGGAAGGGTCTGTGCTGTACCTGTTGCCAGTCTGTTGCTGGATCATCGTGGCTGGAGAACCAAGCCCAGCTCTCAACAGCCTCCACTGCGATGTTCACTCTCCGCCGGATGACTGGGCGGTTGCTCGTGGTCGACGCCCGTGCTTCTGGCCTCGACTTTCTTCCACCGTCCTCCCGGAGTGAATCCTTGGAAGGAAATGCAGAGTTGCAGGTAGATTCGAATCGACCTCGTCGCCACTGTTGAATCCGTGAATCTTAAAGTATGGTGTTCTTCAATAACTAGACGGAGGCTGCAGTTTAACAATCAACAGGTGTTTACTAGAGGAAGGTAGTCTAAAGACTAACAGTACAGATGCCTGCTCAAGGCTTATATACAGGTGTGGTCACTGCCGGTACTACAGTATACAGGAGCTGTAAAAGTAGTTCTCTCTTAAAGGTACATACACTACAATGTCCAGTAACACTACAGGTGAACTGACTCCAGTGCCCAGGGGACTCCACTCAAATTATGTTTCAGACCTGTTATTCACTCATACATCTGCCACTTGGCATCACTGCAAGGCCAACTTAAAGACAACATTATATCCAAGTAAGCTTGCGCGTGGCAAAAGGTGTTCTGCGTAACCAAAACAGAAGCACATCTCAGTAAGCTCAGCAGGGAGGCCTAGTTCTGGTAACGTGAAAATTTATGGTATCTTCACAAAGACCACTTCAGATATTCCAGCACTACAGTTGCTGATTGTGTTCTGTTTTCTGCACATCCTTTACATATCTTTTTAAGGAACCTTGAGTAGGTATAAAGCTGAGGCACCATTCTGAGAAATTTTTAAAAAATACAGGCCTAGAAATTCGAGTCAGCCGGAAACCTGCTGGTAACAGCGCAGGCCAAGGGTAATGGCTGCCCCCAAAAAGAGCGCAGGCAGCACTGGTATTTTGGTGCTGCCTGCTAATTTACATAAGCAGAGTGGAGAATCTGTTGTGCAACACACTCTTTCTGATGCTAACCTCAGCAGGAGGCCGAAGGCCAAGTCGGAAGGATCGGTGCGGCGTTCTCTGGCAATGTGCTGTGTCGGATTATTTGGTGATTGTAGTGTATGTACCTTTAAGGGGAGAACTACTTTTTACAGCTCCTGTATACTGTAGTACCGGCAGTGACCACACCTGTATATAAACCCTGAGTAGGGATCTGTACGTTTAGTTTTAAAGTAACCCTCATCCAGTAAATACCTGTTGATTATTCCTGCAGTCTCGTGTCTAGTTATTGAAGGACACACTACATCAAAAATACACGGATCTAACAGTGATGGCTGCTGGGTTTTGCTATCGAGTCTGCTAATGGCTCTTGTATGGCTGGAGCACTGTGTGTTGTGGCACATCACGAAGCATTTGTTTGTCCACGGCTCCCCTCTGACTTTCGCGGACATTTGTCTGGGTCTTGTGTGGGGCCCACAAATGGGTGCCAGACTGTCTGGTACTTCCACCTTCGCTGGCTGCCAGAGCTACACAGTTCTTTTACCCAGATGTTTGCTGTGTGGAGGTTTGTGCTCCACCATGGTGCTGGAGGGGGAGGGGGATGCTAGCAGTGACAGTGCACTAGCCTGCATAGGGGATCCACTCCCTGGTGAGTGGGTCTTAAAGCACAGGCTCAGATCTGGAGGGACTGTGACTGGAGACACCGCATAAAGATTGTGGCACAGATGTCCTTAAACCATTGTATGAGTCATCAATGGAAATACATTTATTTAAAAAAACACAACATGATCTCTTGATCAGGAGTTTACTGGTGTCAATGGTGCAGAAGAGAGTTCAATTCAATTTTTAACAACAGCAGAGTTTTGAAGAACTCTTGGTGAGAATATGATGTCAAGCCTTTTAAAAGGCTTCTGAACTTTGCATATCATTTTATCAATTCCTAAACTAGAAAACCCCAATGTATTATTTTTAAAGTATTTACCTCCTATAATGTTTGACCGATGCATCTCATTGGAAGCAGTTTTCACTCCAATTACACAATCTGAGCTCTCCATAGTTAACAGTTAGCCCAGCCGCTGTGTACTGTATGGGTTCTAGCTCACCGCCGCTTTCTCCCGCCTCTCCCCACTGTCAACGGCTGCACGCATGGGCATGCTTTGCAGAGGGCGGTAAGAGGAGCGGCGAGCTCCAAAATGGATGAGCATGTGTCAATTCGGCATTGCACGCTGATTGGCGTCACGCTCCTGCTAACTAAAATACTTGCCGCGAGCACAGGCAACAGTAGCGCTGCCAACCTGCCGAAAATGGCGGCTGCAGCGGGACCCTCCAGAAACGAGCAGATGTAAGGCAGCCGCCATTTTTTTCACCAAAACGGGCCTTAACGGCCAGCGCTAACCCCTCCAATTTCTAGGCCACAGTAAGTAATGAGGGGGTTGACATATTTATTTTTCATATTATGTCTCAATGGAAGATGAGAGAACAATTCCACTTACTACATTGTATGGGTTTACTAAGGCTACCATTTAGATTACTACTGGTGGGTTTTAATGTGGTCCCCTCTACATTGGGGAGACCAAACGCAGATTGGGTGACCGCTTTGCGGAACACCTCCGTTCAGTCCGTAAGAGTGACCCCGAGCTTCCGGTTGCCTGTCATTTTAATTCGCCGCCCCATTCCCACTCGGACCTCACCATCCTCGGCCTCTTGCATTGTTCCACGGAAGCTCACCGTAAACTCGAGGAACAGCACCTCATCTTCCGATTAGGCACTTTACAGCCTTCCGGACTCAATATCGAGTTCAACAATTTCAGATCATAACCTCAGCCCCTATTACATTTTTACTTATATATTTTATCCACACCTTTGCTTTGGCCTTCCCCCCCAACCCTCCCCCACCATCCCCACCTTTCCTTTTTTTCTCTCTCCCACATGGCAGCTGTCTCCCATTCTGCCAGCGATTTCACACCTAATCTAGAGCCGTCTTTTGTCTCCACTAGTCCTATCACCATCTCGTCTCGTTTTGAATACCTCTTAATGTCTCTTCTTCTCTTTTGTTCTTTCCCAGCCTGGCCTCTTAATCTATTTCATTTCCTGTGCTTCTTTAGTCTTGACAAAGGGTTCACCTGAAACGTTGGCTCTATTTTCTGTCCACGGATGTTGCCTGGCCTGCTGAGTTTTTCCAGCATTTTCTGTTGTTATTATGGTGGGTTTTAATGTTACTCTGATTTGCTTCTTATACTGTAGAAATGATTATTATTGCAGTTCTATAAATTTGTGTTTCTTTGTGGAAACGTGGCTGCCGAAAGTATACTTGACATGACTATTGCGACTGTAAGGAGTTTGAAGTGCAATTATTTTTGTCATGAAAATGTGCACCAATTCCTGCAAGTTTTTTGGCTGAGATATTGTACAGCGCATGTCTAACATTTGACAATAGTTCTGCCTCCATAAATGAATATTAAAAAGCTCGCCTGATGACTTAGTGGCACATGTACCACCTGATGTTTTGTTAAGCCTTACAGTTCAGGAAGTCACGTTGTGCCCTGAGATAGCTAGATTTGGTTGAAGTTATCGTTGGTGTCTTCATGCCTCAAGCTCTCCCTTTAGATCTTTAACTGTGGTCGGCCAGCAAACACATTGCACAGAATCAGGTTGTGATTTTCTTTTCGCATGTATTATTTTACACAAGGAGAATTTGTTTACTCCTTACAATTCTGGTCAGTTTGAATATGTTACAGGCAAATATTCTTTTAATACAACTCTCTGAAAAAAATTTACAACAAACTTTTTCAGTGAATGTTATTCGCACAAAGCTTTGGCAGCAATCTTAACCTTAGTGACATCGTTCAAGTGTGCCAATGTCAATGAGAGTGTTTCTTCCACATTAGTCGTGGTGATTCATATTTTCAGTTTATATTGTTTGTCTCTGGCAGATTTGCTGATGAACGACAGTTGTAATCCATTCCAAGGATCAGCAGAAAGTTCCAGTTTCCAGTCATTACTAATAGATGAAGAAAGGGGAAAACTTCTGGTTGGAGCTAAAGACCTGATTTACATTTTGAACCTGGAAAATGTGAACAAGGAACCTAAAAAGGTACATCGCATCAACATAGGAGCCACATATAGATATGATACATCAAAAGTTGCACATTGCTTATGAATCCGATTTCAAAATAGATAGCTGCAGGAGTCGAATTCAAAGACACTCGGAGGACCTGATTTTCACTTGTTTCGCCTGGTATTAACAGGGCGGTACAAAATGGGGTCAGAAGCCTTACCGCGCTCCATTACCATTGACAAATACATTTACTAAACCAATGAATTTCATTGCTGAAGGTGTGTTGTCCTTCCTGTTGGTCATTGACCCATGACATAATCAGTTGAACAGATTACAGTGAAAAGCAGTGCTGACATTCAGGATGAATGTTTCCACTGATCTTTCCTCAACTGTAATTGAGTTGACAGGATAAATTCTGTGTGATATTTCATGGTGTATAGAATTTCCTTCTAATGAGCTACAAAATAATCTCCGACCTCACTGCAGTACTGAAATTGCAAAGGAAGTCAGTACCCTATTGTGAACATCACAACACTGAAATACTGAAATCCCAACAAGAAAAACTGAAGCCAAATGTACAGCTAATAGAAAAATAAACAGTATGTGTGCAATATCAAATAACAGCTAGGAAGAAGAGGACCCAAGGCTGGAATCGAATCTTCAGATTCAGATGAGGCTTACAAATTCTCCAGCCTCTCTCTTTTTTGTGATATATACCCGAGATGAAATGTTACTCACTCCCAGGATACGATTGGTCTGCATGACATGGATTCTGAGGTTTCCAGTTCCGCTTTAAATATTGGCCTCTCGTGAGTGAACGTTCTAATTGTTGTGCTAATATAGAAGGCATGATTCTGTGTGCACACCTCAAACTCTTGAACGAAATGTATCACTGTAATGTATTATCACATGGTTTGGTATGAGCATGCTCAGTTCACTCTGGCCAAAGAGGCAAGCACATGGATTAGCAACTCATCGTGTCTCTGTCTATAGTCATGATAGAGCAGTCCGCCGCTGTGTCGATACACATATCAATATATCGCTCATTGATCAAAAGTTTTGTACGGAAGTCTTTCTCACGACTGCTAACATTGCCGCTAGTGGCATAGATACTGTAGATGCCTAGTACTTCAACATCAGGTGTGTTCACTTCAATATTGTGAACTCCTCCCTTTTGTTGTTGCTGCTTTGCATTGCCTCTAGAATGGTTCTTACTTCCTGCTTTAGATCTAGCTCTGCAAGCCATTGAAATATGGCCTTGCTTCTGGCAGTGAAAACACTTTTCATTCCTGTATTGGCAGGATTGTGGTGAGTGATTTCCATTGCAGCGATAACAATTCACTGAACTGCTCTCACCGACATGCTTTTGACTCAATCTCACAACTTTAGGTTTGGCAGTGGCTTTGAGTTGGACGGAGCTCCCTAGCATTCTTTGATGCTATCTCCATAGACAGGACAATTTTGCATGCTATGTCAAACGTTAGGTTCGGAGTGTTCAGTAACTTGGACTGTGTGCGCTCATCCACCAGTCCACACACAAACTTACCTCGCAACACACGATCCAAAAACGCGCCGAAGTTACAATGCAAAGACAGGTTTTTAAGAGCTACAATGTAGTCACTGATGGTTTCACTTTGTTTTTGGTTTCTGGTACCAAACTTCTAGCTCTCTGCTATTTCTAACGGCTTTGGGTCAAAATGGTTTCTCGAGTTTCTTGACAATACCTTCAAACGATGCATCCTTCGCTTTCTCTGGTGCGAGTAGGTTTGTCAACGTTCCCTAGACATCTGGCCTGATCTCCATTAGCAAAATTGCTTTCTTCCATTCACGAATTACTTTATTTTGAGCATGAACATTCTCATCTGTACCTTCGGTCTCAATAATGTTATTGGCCTTAAAAACATCTCCATCTGATTAATGTAAGAACTGAATGGTTCACGAGCTCAGTCATACATGCCGAGGCTTCCGATGAATCCTGTAGCTGCAGCCATGATTGTCCTGATCCTGTCGAACAATGACTCAGCATGCTACCTGTGTACCTGTGAGAATCAACGCTGCTGTTGCTGTGTATACATACACGTGAGGGCGAAGCACAGACGATTCTGCATGAGCACTAACAGTAAAACATTGCAAAAATTCAGTTTAGGTGCCACAAATTCACCTTAAACTTGTCCACTCAAAGGTTGAACACTGTGTCTTTCCAAGATCCCTAAAAATGGCTTTGGGGTCCCATCCTCGTCTGTTCTGCCCTCGCAACGCGATTCTATGCAGAGCTAGACAGATAGCGAACAACTCGATATCTTCCAATAAAATCACAAGGCTTGACTTTTCTTGTAACGCTTTACTGAACGATTCTAATTGTAAAACTGAAATACAACACAGAAATGGAAGCACACATTAGTATACAGGCGCATAACTGATATGTATACACAGATTTAGGTACGCCTGAGCAACACAGTACATTTAGTAAACTGGGAGGCATTCTCTTTAAATTAGCCCTGTACATAGTGTATGAAAATACAGCTACTAGTTAATCAGCTAGGCAGAGAAAAGTTACAACTAAACATTTTCTACAACATACAGTGCACATTAATCATCCATAGCATTCTAAAATACTTACAGACAAACAATTTCCAAGACTCAAGCATGGGGACAATACAACTGCCCGGAGCCTGTGCTGCTGTAGGAGCACCGTGGTGTAGGTCTGTGTCCCAGCGAGGACTCCACGAGGACTACGTAGCAGTCCTGTGGGGAGCGTGATGACCTCATCACGCTCGGTAGCGTTGTCCGCGCTTGGGGCGTCACGTGATGCGCGTGGTCGCGTTTCTGGCCGTGGAGGCCGAAGTCGGGAGCGGGAGCTGGAGGCCAGGCTGAGCCGATGCTTGCCGCGGGAGCGGAAGATCGCGTCGCTCCCGGCGGCTGGTAGATGCGGCCAAAGACGCTAGGCCGGGCTGTGCCGGCAGCCTTTCTGGAAGGCCGAGTCGGGCCGGCAGCCGCCTCACGCACGTCACGTCGTACGTGCCGTGACGTCAGCACGCTACGTTGTACGTGACGTGACGTCAGCACGCTAAGGCGCGTCTTAAAGGGGCAATGGCCCTAAAAGGTAAGTTAAAGGGGCAACGGCCCCAACAGGTAGGTTATACATATATAAGTAAGTTAAATACATACAGTGAGGTTAAGTTAGAGGGAGAGGCAGCACACTCCCCGCTTGGTACAATTCCATTGTACCACTACAGATACAAAATAAACCTGAAGAAAACGTCCTTTGGCTGCAACATACTCAGAGTTCGTTCTCTAGGTTACTTCAGAAAGGAGGATCTCTGAGACTGGCCTCAGAAACACTTTGATAGGCCCCTCCTTGACAATCTTCACCTCCACCTTGCGGACCCTCTTGTCCCTGGTCGGCAGAGTTTTGACAACCAGGCCCACTGGCCATTCATTTCTGCGTGCTTGGCTGTCTTTCAGCAAGACAACGTCTCTCACTTTGACGTTTGGCTTGTCTTCTGTCCATTTCCTACGGCTCTGTAGGGTGGACAAATACTCTCCTCTTTGCTTGGGGAATGTCTGTCCCTCTTCAAGACATTTGAATTCCTCCTTGAAGACATCATGCTGGACAGAGCGAATGATCACACCTTTGGCTTGTGATGGCTCACTTGTGCTGGATACTTCTTTAGAACATTTCCATCCTTTGCGTTCTATGTTGTCCGAATTCCCCTTGAAGGATGCTGCTACATGAATGAGTCGGGCTGTGGTTCGGCAGAGTGTTCTCCAGCTTGAGAATCGCTCGAAGCTTTGTGAGCCCAACTGAGATTCTGAGGCTTTGGTGACCAGGGTCGTAACTTCAGGCCGAATCTCGGTATCAGCTTCAGGCTCCACAAGGGTGAAGGGATTGGACTCAGGAGTCTCCTCTGTGTTGACATTAGACAGGAAAGAGGGGCCCGAGAACCAACTGCTTTGCTGTAGGTGTGCTGCTGGTATAGACCTGGTAGCATGGTCTGCAGGGTTCAGGTCCGTGGGGACATAGCACCACTGGTCAGGGTGAGTGGATCGTCTGATACGAGTCACCCAGTTGGAAACATACACGTAAAACCTTCTTGTGGAGTTGTGGATGTAACCAAGTACAATCTTGCTGTCCGTGAAGAACTTGACGGCGCCCACATCGATGTCAATCTTGTCTCTGATCAACTGTAGGTTCCATTTTGCTTCTTTTTCAGGGAGGAGTGGAGCATCCCACTCACTCTGATCCGATGAGAGCTCCCGTACAAATGCTTTTCCTTGCATTGTTATGGGAGCTACGAACCCCAAAGGGTCGTACAAACTGTTGACTGTGGACAGGATGTCTCTCCGTGTGAATGGCCTTTCTTCACGGGACACCAGGAATGTGACGCTGTCTGTTTCCAGGTTCCAGGAGAGCCCCAGGCTCCGTTGAAGGGGGGGAGGATCCACTCCAAGGTGCAAATCCTTCAGATCCTTGGCACGGTCCTCTGCAGGGAAGGCTTCCATCACCTGTCCACTGTTCGATGCTACCTTGTGTAGTCTCAGGTTGGGCTCTTTCCATGACCAACAACTTTCAGGACGGCCATCTAACTCCAGAAGGCCCGAACTCAACAACTCTCGGCGGATAAGGCACCCAGCGAGGTCCTGTGTACCCTGTGGCTCGGGTGAGGACTGCTTGGCTGGATTGGCCGAGTGCTGTGGAGGTCTCTGTAGGTAAGTCTTGCTTGTTTCTTCTCCTTTAAGCTCAGTGTCTCCAAAAACAGGCTGTTTGCTACTGTGTTGAGTAGCTGGTTCTGCGTTGAGATAGTTGGATGTTTCCTTGGAGAACAATTTGGAGTGTTGTTGGACACACTCACTTGTACGTTGCACTGGACTGAGGGGCTGTCCCAGAACATATGTTTCCTGGCTGGGCTCCCCGCCTTCGTTCTCCTCACCTTCTTCATAAGCTGCGGCTTTAGCTTTAGCGGCAGCGGCAGCTCTCTGGCTTTGGAGAATGTGGAGACTGGCAGCGAGGTCAGCTCTCTGCTTCATAACCCTAGCTTCTTTTTCAGCAAGGGCCAATTGAGCCTGGGCAGCTTTTGCCTTGGCACGTGCTTTGGCGGCTGCAGAAGCTGTCGATGACGACGGTCTGCTGGACTGCCGAGATGATCTAGTGGATACTTTAGAGGACTGTGCTGTCTGCTTCATCACACTAGCGTCGAGGTCAGCTCTCTGCTTCATCACACTAGCGTCGAGGTCGGCTCTCTGCTTCATAAGGTCAGCTTTCTGCTTCATCATACTAGCTTCGAGGTCGGCTCTCTGCTTCATAAGGTCAGCTTCTTTTTCAGCGAAGGACAATTGAGCCTGGGCAGCTTTTGCCTTGGCACGTGCTTTGGCGGCTGCAGAAGCTGTCGATGACGACGGTCTGCTGGACCGCCGAGATGACCTAGGGGATACTTTAGAGGGCTGTGACTTGGCATCGTTTGCTAGGAGAGGCTCATGCTTCTCGCTTGACTGGTCGACGTCCTCTAGGGTATATTGTTTTCCTGAGCGTAGACTCATGGTAGCTGAGTGGTATCTTCCTGCGCTTGAGCCCGCTGTGCTGTTGTCTTTTTACTGTTCTGCCCTCGCAACGCGATTCTATGCAGAGCTAGACAGATAGCGAACAACTCGATATCTTCCAATAAAATCACAAGGCTTGACTTTTCTTGTAACGCTTTACTGAACGATTCTAATTGTAAAACTGAAATACAACACAGAAATGGAAGCACACATTAGTATACAGGCGCATAACTGATATGTATACACAGATTTAGGTACGCCTGAGCAACACAGTACATTTAGTAAACTGGGAGGCATTCTCTTTAAATTAGCCCTGTACATAGTGTATGAAAATACAGCTACTAGTTAATCAGCTAGGCAGAGAAAAGTTACAACTAAACATTTTCTACAACATACAGTGCACATTAATCATCCATAGCATTCTAAAATACTTACAGACAAACAATTTCCAAGACTCAAGCATGGGGACAATACAACTGCCCGGAGCCTGTGCTGCTGTAGGAGCACCGTGGTGTAGGTCTGTGTCCCAGCGAGGACTCCACGAGGACTACGTAGCAGTCCTGTGGGGAGCGTGATGACCTCATCACGCTCGGTAGCGTTGTCCGTGCTTGGGGCGTCACGTGATGCGCGTGGTCGCGTTTCTGGCCGTGGAGGCCGAAGTCGGGAGCGGGAGCTGGAGGCCAGGCTGAGCCGATGCTTGCCGCGGGAGCGGAAGATCGCGTCGCTCCCGGCGGCTGGTAGATGCGGCCAAAGACGCTAGGCCGGGCTGTGCCGGCAGCCTTTCTGGAAGGCCGAGTCGGGCCGGCAGCCGCCTCACGCACGTCACGTCGTACGTGCCGTGACGTCAGCACGCTACGTTGTACGTGACGTGACGTCAGCACGCTAAGGCGCGTCTTAAAGGGGCAATGGCCCTAAAAGGTAAGTTAAAGGGGCAACGGCCCCAACAGGTAGGTTATACATATATAAGTAAGTTAAATACATACAGTGAGGTTAAGTTAGAGGGAGAGGCAGCACATCGTCGCCAAAATATAATATACTTGGGTAAAACAAATAAAGGACAGAGACAGGGGGAGTTGCTAGTCCATGTGCTTGCTTCGTTAGGCTAGAGCGAACTGAGCATGCTCATACCAAACCACGTGATAATACAGTCCAACACCCACTTGGCCATAAATGTTTGCCACTCCTCAACAGTGATGGTGGTGAGCTTTGTGCCCACTTCTCAACATGTTTACTATTAACTGGAGTTACAGCACCACTGGTCATAGGTTGTTTTCAGTTCAGTTGTGTACCTTGCTGAGAAGGAACCATGGCAAGGAACTTTTAAACTTTTTTGTTCAGTGTATTTGACAATTGCACTACTTTGATAACTGGCCGAAGGCTCTACAAGAAATAAATTAAAACCACTTCATCTAATTATTTTTTCTGTAGCTTTAAAATATATTTTTTCTCTTGTTAGATTTATTGGCCTGCAGCTAAGGAGCGAGTGGAACTCTGTAAACAGACTGGGAAAAAGGAAGTAAGAAATTACATGCATTATTTTGTAATTTCCAAGAATGTAATTTTTTTTCTTCAGAAATTGAATTTTTCATATTTTCTAGCATAATTAATATGTATGAAACAAATTGCTGTCATTTTGATAGATATGAAATGAAAGTTTGATTTGTACAAAATGTAAAAACTGCAATTTAAAAAAACCTCAGCAAATGTTCAAGAGTAACAGTGTGTTTTGTTCCATTACATGTTAAAAAGTGCTCATTTAATGTTGTAAACCATATAATAAACTGACTATAGAGCTGGTTTTTAACCCCCCAAACCAGATGACTTGGCTGAGATGAATGATAATGAGCTTTGGATAAAACCCAAGAATCTTAGGCCAATGTTGAAATGCAGGTATCTAAGGTGAATTCAACAAGTATACAGGTTTTTATTAAACCACACAAGCCATTCATTAAGTAAAATGCTTTAAAAGCCTATATAAATATGATAAAGAAACAATATTAGTATTCAGTTTTCACTGATTTTTTTTTGTCTGGAAAAATTTGAAATCTGAACACTTATGTTGAATGTGAATCCTGAAATGTTCCCGAATTGTCAAGGGAAATAACATTGCCATGTTGCTATGGTGAGGATTTGGAGTCTTCATGGTGCCACTCTTAGGAATCTCCTAATAGTCGCCCAAGAATGACAATGGAAATAACCTGGGAGCACGCAACCCAACTCCAACCCACCCCCAACCACAGGGAGTGTGCAGCCTAGGATAGAACAGAAAGGGGAGAAAAATAGGGAAAATAAGAGCACAATTCTTTTTTAAAAAGTTGTTTCCCAATTCTTCTCTTAAATGAAAATTACTTGCAATGTACAAACTCAAATCGCTGTTAGCTACATGGTCTCTCTATTGTCACGTTTAACATTTGTGATTATATTGTTAGATTTTTTTTGAAATGAGTGTGTGACAGGAATCCTTACAGCTTTACTGGAAGACTAAACACCATTGCTAACATTGCTGCTGTTATTATCAGACAGAGTGTGCAAATTTCATCCGGCTACTACACAACTTCAACAAGACACATGTCTATGCATGTGGTACGGGAGCTTTCCACCCTGTATGTGGATATATCAACCTGGGAGACCCTACAGAGGTAATGTATCCGGACTTTACTGAAGGTAATGTTCAGCAGCTGTCACTTCAGCTAAAATATATTCAAACTTTATTATGGAGATAACTCCAAAGTCAATCTCCTCACTGAGGTGCGAGCTTTTTAATGACGATAATAGAGGTTCTGTTGACACCAGAGAAACAGTTTGTTTTAATCATGGACCGTAATAAGAACTTGCAATAACAATAAAGCATTAATTCATCACCAAAAGCAAATGCCTCTATGTCTGCCTATTTCTCTACATTTTCAAAATCAAAATGCCCACACAATAGATTAAAAGTAGGAACAAAATTACTTTAACTAAAGGCAGCATAGTGCACTACAGTCATAATGTAATTATATATTTGGCAAACCAACGCATACAGTGAACATCCATTATCCCTTGCACAATCATTTACCAGAATTTTCCCAGGACAAAATGTCAACATGGGAATCGCTGACCTAAGGCTAGGGCCCAGATTATCTGGATCCCGGCCTAGTTTGTGGCCCTTCCACTGCACTCCTGCCAGAGTTCCAGCAGGAATGCACTGGAAGAGCTGAAGAGCTTTGGCCTCGTAATGTTCATTTCATTATTTGTATTGTATTCATCTTTATTCCAATGCCTGGCATACAGCTGTACTATATGGGTGAAAACTTTTGAGAGCACAAGCCAACAGTAAGCTGTTGTATGCAGCAGGTGGCTTGTTGGAAAATTGTGGGAGCATTGCCGGTGGTTTTCCGTCCATTTGAAATCAAAGAATGGAAATAATGGGCAGCGCACCAGGGATTTTCTGATAAGCAGCCCTGCCACTGGTGTGGGTTTTTGGAAAATTTTGCCCAACATTTATTAAAATTTAGGAACGCTCAGTTATCCACCAAGTTCCATTCTTCACTAACATGACTCGCCCATTAGGACGAGTATTGGAGGCTCCACTGTTGCACTATTGCACCAACCTACTTGTTGTGCCACAGCCTCTGCTGTAACTTGCATTATTTATGGCTTCTATTTATCATATGAAGTACCCTCTTCAGACACAGTTAGTTTTATGGCTTACAAAAATTGTATTGTGATGGAATAAATGCAATAATTGTGACCTGTAGTAAGAACCACTCAATCTTTAAAGGGGGATGTCAGTGTAGGAGGAAGCACTTGCAATATATACTGGGCTGGATATTCCGATCCCTACGGGTGGGTACGCGCTGTGTACTCACCCGTAGGGACATCAGAAATGCTGGTTCAGGCATGCACAGCGCATGCACTGGAAACCGGCATTTCCGATCTGTCAAGAAAGCACTTGACAGGTCCTCCGGCTGCCCTGGAGAAGGGCCTCTGCGGGCGGATAGTTCCGCTTTTTGAAGACCCTCCGCCCACAGAAAACCCTTACAATTCTTGCGTCTGGTAAAAGCAGGCGTAAGGCTTGCTTTTACCAGGATAAGAGTTGAAAAAAGTAATGTTTTTTTGATTTAAAAAAAAAATTATTTAAAGTTTTACTATGTTTTGGGGGTGATCTCCATTCATATATTTGACAGGTCTTCCTGTCAAGTGTATGAAGGGAGATTTCCTTCTCTGATTGGCTCCCCATGGCCCACGTGATCCCAGGGACACTGCGAACTACCTGCGCCTCTGGGATACATGGGCCCTACGCACCTGCAGTTTGGAGAGGCCCAGCATCGGAATTGTGCACATCTCGGGAGCCCTCAGGTAAGGGCGCAGATTTTTCCAGATCGCAGCCCTCCGCCCGCGGGAGGCCTGCGATTGGAATATCTGGGCCAATGCTTCCCTCCTATGTGTCCATTATGAAAGAGTTCCAACATTTTTTAGTCATATTGGTTGCATTTCCTTTCTGCAATGGTTACTCAATGGTTGTTGGGGATTCATTCTATGGAGGAAATAATAAATCCTCTTATAAAGAAAGAAGGTCCACAAGGAGAAGATTCACTGAAAATATCACTCGTGGGTTTCTCCCTGCTGATCAGGGACTCTCTTTTACAATTCAAACCATTACAGTTGAATTTTCCTGTGTTCTCAAGTTCTAACAGCAAAGTTAGACCAGTAATGCTTTGAAGTACTAAAGGCAGTTCCTGATTGACATAAAAGAATGCTAACTCAATGTTCCTGCATGGAGTGTATCCACGCTGTTCACTTTTCCCATATCAGCTTCCCATTTGCTCGTTAAATACGTATTATATTTCTGGCAACTATGGAGCAGCATTTCACTGGGGAAATATAACGTTTCAGCTGCAATAAATTATAAAGCTCTAAACTCAGGATAGAGAAGGGGTAAGGTATTTCATGTTATAAATAGTTCCTTCAGCATTACTTTTCCCCTTTATCAACTGACAATGATTTCACAGTTCAATCTCTGTTTTTGTATATTGTCTACCTCATGAGTTTAAACAGGCGAAGGTTTTTACCTCAGTGTTAACTAAATATTTGACCTCTTTCACTTATTACACTGAATGATTGTGCCACTATTAATATAGTGATATTGATTGCACCTATGAAATGTGATAACTCTTCATGGCTGCTCTTTCTGAATTCCTGAAAGAAGTGCATTTTTGGCAATGTATTCCTTTCAAATATATAAAACTGCACAAGGTATCTACAAAAATCTATTAAAAGTAATCAAAACTTTCAGTAATGCTTGGTGCTGGAATTGATGATGTGCCAATTCCCCTTTTTGAAAAAACAATGCCACCTAAATACAAATCAAATGTTGAATTAAAGATCACAACATTTACCTGACAGATGTCTGAAGATGATTGAAATCATGAGGAAGTTGGGCAACTAAACGTTTGTTGCTATCTTATGGATATATTGTAGGATTATGGACAGTGGACTGATGCATCATTTTTTTTTAATTCATTGATGGGATGTGGGCGTCGCTGGCTAGGCCTGCATTTAGTGCCCATCCCTAATTGCCCTTGAGAAGATGGTGGTGAGCCGCCTTCTTGAACCGCTGCAGTCCATATGGTGTAGGTACACCCACAATGCTGTTAGGAAGGGAGTTCCAGGATTTTGGCCCAGCGACAGTGAAGGAACGGCGATACAGGTCCAAGTCAGGATGGTGTGTGGCTTGGAGGGGAACTTGTAGGTGGTGATGTTCCCATGCGTCTGCTGCCCTTGTCCTTCTAAGTGGTAGAGGTCGCGGGTTTGGAAGGTGCTGTTGAAGGAGCTTTGGCGAGTTGCTGCAGTGCATCTTGTAGATGGTACACACTGCAGCCACAGTACGCCGGTGGTGGAGGGAGCGAATGTTGAAGGTGGTGGATGGAGTGCCAATCAAGCGGGTTGCTTTATCCTGAATGGTGTTGAGCTTCTTGAGTGTTGTTGGAGCTGCACTCATCCAGGCAAGTGGAGAGTATTCCATCACACTCCTGACTTGTGCCTTGTAGATGGTGGAAAGGTTTTGGGGAGTCAGGAGGTGAGACACTCGCCACAGAATTCCCAGCCTCTGGCCTGCTCTTGTAGCCACAGTATTTATATGGCTGGTCCAGTTCAGTTTCTGATCAATGGTAACCCCCAGGACGTTGATAGTGGGGGATTCAGCGATGGTAATGCCATTGAATGTCAAGGGGAGATGGTTGGAGTCTCACTTGTTGGAGATGGTCATTGCCTGGCACTTGTGTGGTGCGAATGTTACTTGCCACTTGTCAGCCCAAGTCTGAATGTTGTCCAGGTCTTGCTGCATATGGACACGGACTGCGTCAGTATCTGACGAGTCTCAAATGGTGCTGAACAGTGTGCAATCATCAGCGAACATCCCCACTTCTGACCTTATGATGGAGGAATTGTTGACTGATTTAGATTTATTGGAGAAATAGTGAGAATGATGAACCTTAGTGTGAAATCTCATAGACACTAAAGTACTGGAGAATTGAGAGAGAAGAAATAGTTGCTGACCTGCTATGTTATTTCTAGCTGTCAAGCTCTCAATAGGTTGTGGAAGTACTGGACAAGTGGGATAATTAATCTGACATGCCATTCCTGGCTGCTGAACCTTCATGGTGACTGATAGGGATAGTATTGATTGAGGCGCAAGTGAGACTGAAACTAAGATGGAAAACTGTGAAATCCTGAGAAGGAAGAGACTATTTAAGAGATTAAGGAGGAAAACCGATTAAGCCTGACAGGATTGGATAATGCCACTACTGGAGGAAAAGAGCAAGATGATCCTAAAATGAAATGCAATGTCAAAATAAAACATCATTTACAATCTCCTTGGGCAAGTTTCACATTGATGTGAAGGAGATTGGAGTTGAAATGGAGATTATCAACCTCCAAGCTGTTTTTTTCTCTCCTTTTTGCTGTATCTGTGCTGCCAGTCCCTTTTGGGCATTAATAATGAGGTCTACATTTTGCACCACCTCAAAATAAATGGTAATTGAGAAAATAATGGGACTTAAGATACACAAATCTCAAGGACCTTTGGTTTCCACCCCAGGGTATTAAAAGAAATAGGTGAGATTCATTAGTCATAATTTTGCAATGCTCTCTAGATTCAGGAATTGTGCCTTTGGATTGGAAAATTGCAAATGTCACTCCATTATTTAAGCAGGGAGCAAGCGAGAAACCAGGTAACTACAGACCTATCTGTTTAACATCAATTGTGGAGAGGTTACTAGAATATATCATCAGAGACAGAGCATTTGGACAGTAATCAGCTGATCAAAGAGTCAGTATGGATTTGTGAAGGGTCTAACTAATCTAGTTGAATATTTTGAGGAGGTCACTAGCATGGTTGATAGAGGAGTGTCATATAAATGTTGTTTATATGGACTTCAAGGAGGCATTTGATAAAGTTCTGCATAAGAGATTTTAGCAAAATTGAGACCACATGGGATTGGAGGTAACCTTATAACATGGGTTGGTTGGGAAGTAGGAGACAGAGGGTAGGGATAATGGGTTCATTCTCTGACTGGCAGGATATGGCAAGTGGTCTTCCCCGGGGATCTATATTGGGGCCTCAGTTTTTCATCATACAGGAAACTTTGTGATATCCGGCACCGACGGGACCGAGCTGTTGCCGATCTATCAAAACTGCCGGACATACAAAGTTAATGTTGAAGCATACGGAGGTTTTCATCTCCGTATCTGACAACAAACACTGTTGCTTAGCAACAGCTTCTAAACAGTCGGCTGCAGCTGCAAGCGTCTCTAGCTGAAGTTGTTGCTATAGCTACAGACCTTGCAGTGCCTGACTGGGGGAAAAAAGCAACGAGAACTAATAAAACTTATAGAAAACGGCACCTGATTTTTGCCGTTAGATCGAGTATTCCGGACATATAACCTCCGGATAAACCAAAGTTTCCTGTATATTTTAATGACTTGGATGAAGGAATAGAGAGTTGTACATCAAAGTTTGCAGATGATACTAAAGTTAGGAAGCAGAGCAAGTTGTGTGGATGGGAGGAGTAAGTTACAAAGAAACAGAGACAGACTAAGTGAGTGGGCAAAACTATGGCAACTGGCGTTCCATGTGGGTAAGTGTGAGGTCGTTTGGATCTGAGAAAGACAAATCGGAATATTTTCTTAATGGCGAGAGATGAGGAGCTGTGGAGGAGCAAAGGGATTTAGGAGTCCATGTACACAAATCACTAAAAGCTAATGCACATGTACTAAAATAAATGAAGAAGGCTAATGGAATGTTGGCCTTTATCTTGAACGGATTGGAATTCAAGTGAGAAAGTGATGCTTTAGTTGTACAGTGTCTTGGTCAGACCCCATCTGCAGTACTGTGTTCAGTTTTGAGCATGAACCTCAGGAAAGATGTATTGGCCATGGAAGTGGTATAACACAGGTTTACCAGAATGATACCAGGGCTTAAAGAGTAGAATTATGAAGACAGGTTGCATAAACACGGCTTGTATTCCCTTGAGTTTAGAAGGTTGAGGGGTGATCTAATCGTGGTATTTAAAATGATTAAGTGATTTGTTGGGGCTGATACAGAGGAACTATTTCCGTGGGGGTGGGGGGGAGGATTGGGAAATCCAGAACTAGAGGGCATAATCTTAACATTAGAGCTAGGCCATTTATGAGTGAAATCAGGAAGTATGTTTTCACACAAAGGCTAGTGGAAATCTAGAACACTCCCTCCCAAAAGGCTGTTGAGGCTAGGTCAATTGAAATTTTCAAGTTTGAGATAGATGGATAGATAGATAGATTTTTGTTAGGTAAGGGTATCAAGGCATATGGAACAAAGGCTGTTCCGTCTGCACCTCATGGGTTTGAGGTACAGATCAGCCATGATCTAACTGAATGACGGAACAGGCTCGAGGGCCTGAATGTCCTACTCCTGTTCCTATGTTCCTAGATGGCAGCTTTTGTGATCCAGGAAATGTTCTGTTTTAGATTCCGTCAAAGCTACAGAGTTTGCCTCCTTCCTTTGGTATTGTACAGTCAGCAGTGGGAGCGCCATATGTCTGCGGCTGACAGCACATCATCAATATAAAAGTGTCTATTGCTTAGCTCCAAACAGGCTAACACTTTATTTGTTTCAATTTTCAACATGTTCTATTCCTTAAGCTGCCAAATTTGAGTGACATGTTGCTGTTGCCAATTGATCTAACCTGAGTGATAAATTACTTTGTTTTTGCACACACAATGCAATGGGAAACTGAGTGTGCAGTCTGTGGTGTCTGAGCATTAAACAGATTCAGTAATGTAAACTGTGATTCATGCTGTGATATTGAAACATTTGACTGTGTTGAAACTTGTTTGTTGTGGCAGTGCAGAAGTGAACTGTTCAATGGGCCTTTCCTTGTGCCTGCT
Source organism: Somniosus microcephalus (assembly GCF_052327205.1). Classification (NCBI taxonomy): domain Eukaryota; kingdom Metazoa; phylum Chordata; class Chondrichthyes; order Squaliformes; family Somniosidae; genus Somniosus; species Somniosus microcephalus. The sequence goes on from NC_141004.1 coordinate 32,231,016, forward strand.
GCAACTAATAGTGTTCAGCATTTCTGTTCCTCTCACTCACTCGGGCAGCCAGGGGTTACTGGTGATGGGATGCAGAAAGTAGAAACCTGAAATGTAATGAAGATATATTAAATGATAGGTTGTTAAATCCTAGCAATCCTATTGGCTCTGACAATGGTTAATAACATGTGGTAAAAAGTCTGTCTCCCAATAGTTACATTCCTATCTATCCACTAATTGACATAAAAATGTTTCGACATGTTTTATTCTGGAATCCTTGGAAAATCTCCTCCTCATGCTTTTGTTAACTCTGAACCCAATTTAGCATAAAATATGCTTGGATGTTCTCCATTACTATATTGTACAGACTGCAAGACTTTGGAATATAGATGATAAATTTTCTGTTGGATCTGATCTCTAAATTTCTTGTAACTTTACTAACAGGAGCTTTCATTGAAGCTTGACCTTAAAACTCTGGAATCTGGAAAATTGAAATGCCCTTATGACCCCATCCAGCCTTTCACGTCAGCACTCATAGGTAAGGCAGTTGTACAATGCTGAGGACATGAATTACTAATGACACTGAATGAATGGATTTCTGCTTTTAATATGGGTCAAACATACAATGATCAGTCTCTAAAGATTACAGTTATGTGGTGTACATTCAGCATTGTTAAAACCATGCAATTTAATATAGCTTGTGAAATAGATTTTATGCAAAACCTAACTTCTGAAAAATATATATATTTGTATGTGGCCGAAGAGAGAGAGGATGAAAATGTTCTCTCACGTAATGATGATGGACAACTTAGATTATTTTCATTTACATGTTCTCAGACATCTGCTTGTATTTTTGCATAAGTTCTTAATCTCTGAGTCAGCAGAACATTCAGCCATTTGCAGTGAGGTATATCATGGACTAAACGCTACATTACACAAGGAGGTTCTACTGTAGAGTATCCAGTCTAAGGAATTCATCATAGAGCTGCCATAAGGGCAAGACTACACGTGGCTCCAGTTAGTCTTATATGATTACCAACTGACTGACCACATTTACACCATGTTTTATCATTTTGCCCAACATATGAACTGTGTCTCCCTATAAAGCTTAGTCAATAATTACTGCAGAGGATACAAATCATTGTTTCGTAACACCCTAAAAGAATTTGTAGATAATTGTGCACAAGGGGGAAATTAACAGTTCAGACACACTTCTCCTAAATTACTATTAATTCCCTAACAGGGCATTTTTCTAAGATCCCAGTTTTCTTACACTCTCACAACATGCCTTTGATACTTACAGTAATGTTGAAACAGGAGCTGCTATTATGTTGGCCTGGAGTTTCCACTCGACTGCGCTGGTTTTTTCGGCGCAATTCTCTCGATATCAGCACAACTGGCGCAAAAGAGCACGGAATTATAAGCGCAAATTGCGATCAGTGCAACTCACATTTCTGCGATCTTTTGCGGCAGTTTAAAAAGCATGGTGCTAGAAGCAGGCCCCGGCTACTAAACTGGCCATGCCCACAGGGTTAATTAGTCGTGATTAGAAGATTCCAATAATTACGATCATTTGCAGGCCTTCGAGGAAGCTCCAAAATTTAAGCTGGAACAAACAAATGTTATGCCAACACATTTAGCATATGACTGTTAATATTGCAAACCATGATATCTCCTGGTGGACAAAGAACCTACTATCTCCATTTTAAACACAGCTTGGTGAATGTGCATATTAAATTGTGGAAGTCTCTTTGTATCCAGATGGGCTTCAGGGAAACATGTGGCTGAACTGGGAAGGAAATTCCTCACAAAAAAATAAACAATTAATTGAAACATTCTGCCTGTGGATTGGAGCCTTATTAAATTCACGAGTGAAGGGCTAAAGGAAGAACTTTGTGGGATTTTTTTTCTTAGAAGGTTCGGAGTGTTGTCAGGGGACGTGGCCAGCAGCTTTATGTTCGTAGAGCTCCATGTTCCATTTTTTAAGTGACAAAGAATTTCTCTTGTTTCATTTTGGCTTCTCTTGCAGTATGCCGCCGGTGTTGTTGTGTTTTTGATCAGGACACTGCTGGCTAGTCACTTAGCTACTTGAACCTAGCAGCTGTTGCCAGTAATGGAAATAACTTGATTAAGTTGAATGGATTTGCTACAGTTCTGTAGGTACCACCTCACCCAAGTGGCCCATTCTTTACGGGTAAGCCTGGGTGGCGATTGTCAGGGGGTTATTCGATCATGGCATTTGGGGGGACATCAGAGCCAAGCCTGGTCTGATCATGAAATCATACAACAATAACGTGCATTTATATAGCGCCTTTAATGTAATAAAGTGTCCCAAGGCGCTTCACAGGAGTAGTATCAACGAGATATTAGGGCAGGTGACCAAAAACTTAGTCAAAGAGGTAGGTTTTAAGTAGTATCTCAGAGGAGGAGGGAGAGGTAGAGAGGTTTAGGGAGGGAATTCCAGAGCTTCGGACCTAGGCAGCTGAAGACTCGGCCACCGATGTTGGAACAATTAAAATCGGGGATGCGCAAGAAGGATACCGCACAGAGGGAGATCATTTGCCACATCATGCCTGTGCCAGCTCTTTGTAAGAGCTATCCAATGTTTCCCACTGCAACAACAACAACAACTTGCATATGTATAGCACCTTTAACATAGTAAAATGTCCCAGGAGCTTCATAGGAGCAATTATCAAACAGAATTTAACGCCAAGCCACATAAGGAGATATTTGGACTGGTAACCAAAAGCTTGGTCAAAGTGGTAGGTTTTAAAGAGCATCTTAAAGGAGTAAAGAGAGGTAAAGAGGTTTAGGGATGGAATTCCAGAGCTTAGGGCCTAGGCAGCTGAAGGCATGGTCGCCAATGGCAGAGTGAAAAAAATTGGAGATGCGCAAGAGGCCAGAATTGGAAGAGTGCAGAGATCTCGGAGGGTTGTAGGGCTGGAGGAGGTTACAGAGTAGGGAGGGGTGAGAATTTTAAAAGCGAGATGTTGCTGGACCAGGAGCCAATATAGGCCAATGAGTACAGGGGTGATGGGCTAACAGGTCTTAGAATACAGACAGCAGAGTTTTGGATGAGGTCAAGTTTACGGAGGGTGCAAGGTGAGAGGTTGGCCAGGAGAGCATTGGAATAGTCGAGTCCAGAGGTAACATAGTCATGGATGAGGGTTTCAGCAGTAGATGGGCTGAGGCAGGGCCGGAAACGGGTGATGTTACAGAGGTGGAAGTAGATGAGCTTGGTGCTGGAGAGGATGCGAGGTCAGAAGCTTAGTTCAGGTTCAAATAGGATGCCAAAGTTGCGAACAATCTGGTTCAGTGCTCTTTCCCCATAGCCCTGCAAGTTTTTCCTCTTCAAGTATATATCCAATTCCCTTTTGAAAGTTATTATTGAATCGGCTTCCACCAACCTTTCAGGCACAAGTCGCAGAGTAAAAAAAAATTCTCCTCAGCTCCCTCCTGGTTCTTTTGCCAATTATCTTAAATCTGTGTCCTCTGGCTACCAAATATCCTGCCAGTGGAAGCAATTTGTTTGTCCTCACCTGATTCTCACACAGGCTTACTTTCCAGGCGGAGATTAGGGGCTGGATTTTTCCAACCTCGGCGGGTCTGTGGCGGGCGACATCTGTGGCGTGTGGGGACCTCGCATCTGTCTTGATCCCAGCATCCAAGAAGATTTTACGTCATTTGATGCTGCGTCATAAGTCGGCTTCCTTAAAGAAGCCATGTTCAAAATGATTTTGACAGTTCCGCTGTCAGTGTTCTGCAGCATTGAGGTGCTGCAAACACTGACAAGCACTGCACAAAGGTGCACGGCTGCACCCAGGCTCTCCCATGACTCCCTCCATATGCTTATGGAGAGAGTCACAGCAGGCAGGGTGGTCCTTTTCCCTTCCAAGGGTGGAAGAGACCTCCCCAGGAGATCAACACAGCCTGGTTGCATATTGCACAGAAGGACACAAGCAGGGATGTCATCAGGAGAACCAGACTGCTGTGGCACAAACCTTTCAATGATCTCAGTAGATAATGAAATGTTACTGCTAAGCCACACTCAGCCTCATCCTGCTGTGCCACTCATCAAATCCCCATCACTCTGACTTCCCTACCCTACTCCTGCACATCCTTACTCACACCAATTTGCCTTGTACCCCCATCCATCCCTCTCTATCTACATTATCATTTCCCCATCTCACTAACCACCCCTCACACTCACCCTCATCCTTGTCCAATCATACCAACTAACAACACACAAGGGTAACCTTTCTGTTAATGTGTTGTCAAGCATTGAAATCCTTATTGTCACTACTTTGCCTTCTTGGACAGATTTGTGTGCACCTTTGAAAGTGTGTTCGTAAGTTCCAGTGAATGGTGAGACATAATGTTCCCACCCCCCCCCCAATAGTGATGAGTGTGAAAGGAATGCCTTGGACATTGTAGGGATGCTTTATGGTGTTGGGGTGGGGTGGTGCCAACCTGATGCATAATGTGGCAGCCAGGGTGTACAGTATTAAATGAAGCAAATCTGGACATGGTGAGGCCATCCCTGGCATCCCAGGCAGCAATGTGCATGGCTGATGATGCCCTGTGTCCAGTGCAGCATAAGTTGATTGCGGAGAAAGTTGGTGTTGTTGTTGTTGGTGCTGCTGGTGTGCCTGGTGCAGCTGGTGTTGGGACTGATCGTGTTGGGATTCTGAGGACCAAAGTGAGATTTTTTTCAAGGGCACTGATGCTGATGGAATAGATGGCAGGTGAGGTTGAGATGACAGAAATAATCTGTCAATGTTGAGATAGGTTGTTCCAAGGAGATGACAGTGGATAGAGAGATTACTCCAAACACTTCAAAAGTGCATAAAAGCTCAAAAGTGGGTTCCAAATCATTAATGCTCCAGCTTCTAAGATTGGGAAGTGACCAGCTGTGAATTGGTAGGTTTTATACCACTTTTGCAGCTTTCACCTATTCACAGCAAACCACAGTCACTGAGAATCCGACATACTTACCTGACATGATAGCCGCTCTCCCGGAACCTTGTTGAAAACCTGATAAAATGGTAAGTACATGAGAAAATGGTTCTTAACTACCTTTTAATAAGCTTCTAACAATCTAAATTGGCTGACCCGCTGCTTGGTGTCGGGTCTGTTCAGGGCTGACAGACCTGACACTCGGGGAAACTGATAAGGAGGCGGGTTTACAGTGGGATACCGACCCGCTGTCAATCTTTGTGATTTTTGACAGCAGCCCCGCCTCCAAACCCGCACTCTGAGCGCCGGCAAAATTCAGCCCCAGAAGTGGAAACCCTGGCTGATTTTTTTCTCCTCTCGAGCTTGGGAGTACTGATGCCAATTGTAGCACCCCTACAGCTGAGATCAATTAACTGAACGCAGCTAGAGGATTGAACCACACCCCAGGCCACCACCACTACAACCTTCCCACACCAACCCATCTACATCATCGACAGAGGTGCCTGGAGAGGAAGGAGTGGAGGACAGAGGAGGAGGCCAGCATTAGAACGGGAGAGGCCTTTTCCAGCACTGCCTCCCAATTCGGCCTCCAGCCCAGGAGAGGGAGAGAGGGAGAGGATTGAACCAGTGAATGTTCTCATCTGTGTGGCTCAGGTCCATACAAGGCTGCGCACTTACCAACTGAACCATAGGTGAAGCTGCTGGACACAAATTTCTGCTCCGTAAAGAAAAGCTACTGTGCATGTAATCAAGTTGTATATTTTTTTTTGGATGTAAAGCAGATTTTTATAGAATTAGCCTTGCCCCTAGCTCACACGAAAGGGATTTTCCAGCAACACAGACTCCAATGGTACAGCTCTGTCTTTGACCCTCATAATGAGAGTAGCTGTGCTTACACCTGGTAATGTTTAATGATTAATATGCTGATTGCAACATCGGGCCATAATTGGCACCTTTTTATTATTGCCTTGTATGGATCTAATAATCGTGGTTTCATAAATTTGACACTGTGGCATTTGCAATTATTAAATTAAATAATAATCCCTCTTATTGTAATAATGTAATATAAAATACAAGTCTAGCAAAGAATGAACTGGATTTTCAAATCATTGGAACACTATTTAATGGTTTAATGGGATTTCCCACCATTTTTTTGTAAATCTGTCAATTTGGCCACATAATGCAGTACTTGACAAATGTCAGATGATTTTGAAGAGAGCAAATAAAAGCTTGTGTGGCTTTGAAACTAAATTTACCCACAATAAGCCAAACTAACCCTTTACCGTTTACACTGAGCACCAGAAGGTCAAAGATCAAGCTTCCTGCAATGATTTTCTTATGTGAATAATGATTTAACTTCTGTTCAAGATTTATATCCCCATAAAACCTCTTCAGTGTAAGAAATTCAGTTAGCATTGTGTTTGCTCAGTAACCCTTAATGTTTTCCTGCATTCCCACAGTTCATTTTTTAAATTCATTCTTGGGATATGGGCGTCGCTGGCAAGGCCAGCATTTATTGCCCATCCCTAGTTGCCCTTGAGATGGTGGTGGTGAGCCACCTTCATGAACTGCTGCAGTCCGTATGTGGTGAAGGGGTGCCCACAGTGCTGTTAAGTAGGGAGTTCCACGATTTTGACCCAGCGACGATGGAGTAATGGCGCTATATGTCCAAGTTGGGATGGTGTGTGACTTGGAGAGGAACTTGGGGGTGATGGTGTTCCCACGTGGCTACTGCCCTTGTCCTGCTAGATGGTAGAGGTCAAAAGTTTGGGAGGTGCAGTTGAAGATGCCTTGGCGAGTTGCTGCAGTGTATCCTGTAGATAGTACACACTGCAGCCACGGGGTGCCGGTGGTGGAGGAAGTGGATGTTTAAAGCGGTGGATAGGCAGCCGATCAAGTGGACTGCTTTGTCCTGGATGGTGTTGAGCTTCTTGAGTGTTGTTGCAGTTGCACCCATCCAGGCAAGTGGGAGAGCACACCAACACACTCCTGACTTGTGCCTTGTAAGCATGTTGTATAGTTACTTTTCTTACATCTTTAATATTAAGGGAGTATTTAGGGTAAAATATCCACCTTTAGTTTTAAGTTTTTATCTTTTTTTCTTGTTTACCTGGCCTGACTCCTCTACCACACTGAGGAAGGGGCGGGGGCGCACAACACGCTCCCAGACCAATTCCACTGCTCCTGTAATCCCAGCTGTCAGGAAGGAACAGGGCCTCTTCAGTGGTGACTAACCCCTCTGATTTTCTTCCTTCCTCCTATTCTCAACTCCCACCTCTACCCCCACTGAGGAATATACTGGCCTCTGTTTAATGCCCGGCCACTCAACATGGCTCCGGTCAGTGAATGAGCACACTTGAAGCTGCGTCTTTCCCTGTTCATAATAATTTACTTCTCAGAATTCTGTAAGGAAAAAAAGTGACTTCAGAAATGAGTGAGCAAATGGGTGTGGAAATAAACAGAGAGAACAGAATAAGCAGGGAGTCCATAGTCACTGCACTACAACAATAACTTGCATTTTTATAGCACCTTTAACCTAGAAAACGTCCCAAGGTGCACTGTACACACGTATATTGCTGTATCTGTCTCTTTGAATAAACTGAGATAGAACTACAAAAAGGATACACTTACATTTATAATGTCCCTTTCATGTCCTTAGAATGCCCCACAGCGCTTCACACCAATGAATTATTTTTTGAAGTTTAGATGTTAATATTAACCCAATCCGCCCGGCAGGAAACTGGCAGGATGTGTCGGCCGTCTGTTTTACACCTCACCCAATTTTACATTGAAGTCAATGGAAATTAAAATTGGGCGACTTACAAAACAAGCAGCCGATCCCATCCCGCCAGTTTCCTGCCTTTCCCATAGCACTATCAGAAGAAGGGCAGTGTCTGGTCAGCCTTTATGACTCAACCAATACCACTAAAACAGCTTATCTGGTCATTTATCTCATTGCTGTTTCCGCAAATTGGCTGCCATATTTGTCAACATTACCACAGTGACTACACTTCAAAAGTACTTCATTTAATTTGAAGTGCTTTACGACATCCCGAGGGCATGAACAGCATTACATAAATGCAAGCTCCTTTCTTTTTAGCAGCACTGCTCTGAAAAGCACCCTGTACTTAATGAGCACTATAGAAATGTAACTTCCTGTATTTGTACATCTCCCTTTTCATTGGTTGACCTACTGCACAATTGATATAACCCACATTTTAGCCCACAGGTTGAAAAATGAGTAAACCGGTAGGAGTGAATTGCCCCCCAAACTATTAATCAGCCATAGTTAACCTATCATAAGAACATAAAAATTAAGAGCAAGAGTAGGCCATATGGCCCCTGGAGACTGCTCCGCCATTCAATAAAATCATGGCTAATCTTCGACCTAAACTCCACTTTCCCGCCCAATCTCCATATCCCTTGATTCCCCTAGAGTCCAAAAATCTATCTATCTCAGCCTTGAATATACTGAATGATTCAGTATCCACTGCCCTTTGGGGTAGAGAATTTCAAACATTCATAACCCTCTGAGTGAAGAAATTCCTCTTCAATCTAGTTTTAAATGGCCGACCCCTTATCCTGAGACTATGCCCCCTAGTTCTAGACTCTCCAGCCAGGGGAAACAACCTCTCAGCATGTACCCTGTCAATCCTCCTCAGAATCTTGTATGTTTCAATGAGATCACCTCTTATTCTTCTAAACTCCAGAAAGTATAGGCCCAATCTACTCAATCTTTCCTCATAGGACAGCCCTCTCATCCCTGGAATCAATATAGTGAACCTTCGTTGCACCGCCTCCAAGGCATGTATGTCTTTCCTCAGATAAGGAGACCAAAACTGTGCAGAGTACTCCAGGTGTGGTCTCACCAAGGCCCTGTACATAGAAATAACCCATCAATTGAGGCTTCAAATGACAGCGCCATCCTCGGAGATTGTTTTCCACATGATTGATCTTTTCTGGCCCCACATTTCATGGTAACATCAGAAAAGCTTTGAGTATATTTGGTGATCCAGAGGTGCTTTATCTACCTATGCAGTGAGAGTCAGATGAGTTATTTTGGTTGACGACCTATAAATAACATTGTTCAGTATTCACTTCTGTGTCGGTATATTGATCCACCTTTTTTTACATGTGTCAAAGCATTTTGCAAAATTTGTCAACAGTCGCTCAGGTTTCATTAATCCTTCAACACGATACTCTTGCTCAAGGGTTTGCTGAAAATGTTGTTATTGAAACTGTGTTGTCAGTACCATTGCGGGAATGACTTGGAGCAAAGAATTCTCAGCTTGGTATTATTGAACCTAACAACTGTATCCTCTGTAGGACAACAGAAATGGAAATAGCCCTCAGGACAATGTGTGCGGAAGAATTGGTCTGGTTGCTATATGTAGTGACATTGTAAATGTGTTTGTGAAGATTTCCTTTAGTCGCTATCTAGTAATATTGTAAACATGTTTAAAAATGCATTTACTCTTTCACTAGAAATATAAACTAAGGGAAATCTTCAGTAATTATGGTGCTGCTACCAAGCAACCAGAGCAATTTGGTTTGCAAAGTATTGCAGAGTCTGTTGCAGATGAATAAATTATGCACACTATGCTCCAAGAGTTTCAAGATTTGTTGAAACAACAACTTGCGTGGACGCCAGATTTACCTGGCCTGGTGTCTCGCAGAAATTCCCTAAACCAGCTTTTCAAAACACAAAGTCCATCTCACTTGCCCATGCAATAAATCACAGAGAGAAAGCTTGTGGATGTTCTTTGTTCTTCCCGAATATCCCCTTACACTTTCACTCAGTGGACGATCCTGTAATCCCAAGCCTTAGTCAAAGCTATTTTATAACTGTGGGTGGCAGGCTGGAACTGACCAGCCTGTCAATTTTTGAACCTCCCCCAAGGAACCAGATTGAAATCAGGAACTTGTCACAAGAATGAACTGCCATTCACTGCTTTCTCTTGGGTTCTTAACATTGCACATCTGTTTCAAGATGATTGAAGATAAGCTATAAATAGATCGTACCAAAAGTTGCATTTGTACAAAAGTGTGTCTGTTTTTGTAAAGTAAATGCAAATAAAATTACATAATCTTCCCATTTCAGATAATTTGGTTCAGTAAAAGTGCAGAATAGGTATCTTTTCCCAGCCCTTTATAGGCTGTGCAGAAAGCTACTGCACAATGGATCTACTGTAAAAGCCAGTTTATAGACACCAGCGTAAAAGTTAACTTGCATATTTTAAACAAAGGAGCCGAGTGCCAAAGGATGACCCATGCCCCCAAGTTCACAGGTCACTAAGAAATCTGCATGAAAGGCAGACTTATTGTATAGATGTGCGTGAGTATACTGCAGCATAAACAGTAATAACATAGTTCCAGTAGAAGAGCTAGTACCAGCATGGGTATGATGGACTGAATGGCCTCTCTTCAGCTATAATTTCAATGGCTAAAATTCATTCTCTGTCCAGTTCAGGTGCAGATTATGTTGGCAAAAATGTAGAGAAGAAAAAAATGAGCCCATGGCCTGTTGCAGACCGCATGAAGGACACCTCTTGAGGTTTGAGTTTGAAGCTATGCCTTCAATGCTGAAATACTAAACTTTTCCATTTCATTTTTAAATCTTCAGATGAATATCTCTATGCTGGGACATCCTCCGATTTCCTTGGGAGAGACACAGCTCTATTTCGCTCCCCCATACATCACCTGGAAAATCAGTATATCCGCACAGAACACAACAATCCGCTTTGGTTAAGTGGTATGTGAGACTGAGGCTTGCTGCAAGATAACACATTCAATGTGTTTGACAAACTGCATTAATTTCCCTTTGGCAGCTAAATAGTCCTTAACTTTTGAGACTGTGTATTAGGTTCTGAACCTTTAGCTTTGTTTCACGGTCTGTGGAAACATCTTTTATGCAGTAGGCTGAAGCAGACTTGCATGAGAGAGGATCGTCTGTACTATGCCTTGGAGCAGTAACCCAGATGGTGAGTTCTTGATCTCTCAAGAAAGCTGGAGAGCAGAACCTCACTGATTTCACACATCTGCAGTAGGTGATCCATGTTTAATCATGAGCAGAGACTTAGAAACAGGCTACCTCCCTCTCCTATTGGGTGGGTAACTGTGTGCGGCACAGGAGAATCTAAAGATTGACAAAGTATTGGTAATTCTAGGAATACTAGGTTCTGCCCACATGTTAGTTCATCCAGTTGCTCAATTCTGATAAATTCTCCATTGATACTAAATGACACATTTCAGAATGCACTTAAACACCTTTACCTTGTATGTATTGTATGCAACTCTGATATTTAATTCTAATAATTTCTATTTTATATTTATTGTTTAAAGGGAATCATCTCTTTGGGATAGAAGTAATAAAGTACTCCCCATGCACCGTTTATAAAAAATTGTATTTATTAGGTTTGTTGATTCTTCTGTTAGAGAGAAATCAAGGCCTAGAATTGAGTTTGCACCCGACTTTCTTTCTTCCTTCCTTTCTTCCTTTCTCCTGTCTGTTTCTTCCTTGCTTTCTCCTCTCTCTTCCTTACTTTCTCTTCTCTCTCTCTTTCGTTCTTTCCTGATTTTTCGCCTCTTTCTTTCTTCCTTTCTCTTTTTTTGTATGTCTCACATTCACTCCTTTTTCCTCTCACCTTCCAAGAGATTTTGAGCCAGGCTTGGGATGTGACCTTCTGAGCAACCTAAATGAATTTCCGTGGTTATGAAGGAGGGAGCAGAGGGCCAGAGCTTGACACTTATGATGGGGTTTGGGTGGGGAGGAGGAGAGGGAGGGGGGCTGAGCTCAGGTTGAAAAGGTGCATAGGCCAGGAGCTAGGGCTGTTCGAGAGAAGCTGGCGGTCAGGGGTTGAGCTGGAAAGTAGTGCGAGACTGGTGCATGACGCTGGGGCTGATAAGAAGCTTTAGGGCTGGGAGTCTGGGACTCAGTGGGAGTGGAGAGGCCAGAATTTATCACCAAATGCCTAGAAGGAAAAATGAGAACTGGGCCTTGGGCCACGGTTGGGTGAGAGTCAAGTCTGTAGAGATCAGTAAGCAGAGCTGGGAGAGAGGCAAGTCTGATAAGGCTAATGAGTAGTGCTTGAGCCCAGGAAAAAAATATATCATGAGGAGTCAGTCAGGTACTGGGCCTACTCCATCTAGGCTGCCAGCAAGGAGTGACTGGGAAGGCCGAGTGCCAGGGCTGCTGCCTAGGCTGAGGAATGGTTGGGCTGGGACAAAAGCTTGCAGGGAAAAGAAAGAATGTCGGTGAAGCTGGAAGATAGGAATTCGTTTGTATTGACCATGTATTCAATCATGCATTAATGGTCACATGATTACCAATCAGATTGCTGAAAACTGATGGAAAGGCAGTTTTTTTAACAATCTAATTCAGATTTATATATTGCATCAATGTTTTTTCAAGTTTATTTTGGTACTAAACTAAGTTAAGTACCATAATACCTTGTCATTTATATTTTTCTCTTCAGACCCCAAGTTTATTGGGATGTACCCCATCTCTGACACCTCCAATACAGATGATGATAAAATATATATATTTTTAAGAGAAACAGCGCTGGATACTACGGGCTCTGAGAAGGCCATTTACTCCAGAGTAGCCAGAGTTTGTAAGGTTGGTTTGTAAAAACATGAAAACTGTTTTCAACTAATATTTATCAGTGATTTTTTTTCTTGTGTGTTGGGGAATGGAACAGTTTGCTCCATTTTTATCATGAATGTTTCTTTCAGGAACTGTAAGATTAGCCATGCAATAACCTAATCCAGAGCAAAACTTCATAATTTATCCCCAATAAAAACGAACCTGAATTCTTCCACTTCCCACTCCAGCCATCCATGGCCCCTCTGAGTGAGATTGAAAACGTAATGTTAATTTGCATCAAATTGTGGCCAATGCTTGAGCTATGGGAACATTCCAACTAGAATCTGGGTAGAGACAGTCCAAACTCATCTGACATAGAACCTTACAGTTGGTACAATGAGAAGATTTTCATTCGTCAGTCTGAGGTAGAGGTGTGACAGAATAGTGTGTTAACCCACTACAACATCTAGCCACCTCTCCCAAATATGACACCACTGTGAAAGATGAAGTGGGTAGAATCCACTATTACTTTACAAAAAAAACAGCTTTGCATTTGGTGTCAGAACATGCCCTAAAATGTTCTTGTAGTTTTGTATATTTAATATAATTCTCCTCCCTTGTGCAAATGCAAAAATGAGTGTAACATGAGTGAAAAATTGTATGTACTGTCAAGGATAGCACTGGCTTTCAATGGCCATTGCTGTAGGACTATCTGCTCATCTGAATAACATTCTCTTCAAATTTACAATGTCATCCAAACCCTAAAAGTAGGTTAGCTTCACCAACACATAAATCTTCTTCTCCATTATAGACATGGGCTGAATCAAATCAATAGCTACCGGGAGAGTAATAACTGCATATTTTTACTTAAGTTTCTCATAGGCTCACTTCCATAAACTCTACTTTGACAGGAAACAGGGGAGAGAGTGTTCAGCTGAAAGAAAGCATAAGAGAATGTAACAATAAAGGTAAAGAAACAAATATGTGAGGTTATTCACTTTGGTTGGAAGAATAGAAAAACAGAATATTTTTTAAATGGTGAGAAACTGTTAAATGTTGGTGTTCAGAGAGATTTGGCTGTCCTTGTACACAAAACACAAAGGTAACAAGCAGGTACAGCAAGCAATTAGGAAGGCAAATGGTATGTTGGCCTTTATTGCAAGGGGGCTGGAGTACAAGAGTAAGGAAGCCTTGCTACAATTGTACAGGGCCTTGGTGAGACCACACCTGGAGTACTGGGTACAGTTTTGGTCTTCGTACCTAAGGAAGGATATACTTGCCTTGGAGGGGGTGCAACAAAGGTTCACTAGATTGATTCCTGGGATGAGAGGGTTATCCTATGATGGGAGATTGTGTAGAGTGGGCTTATACTCTCTGGAGTTTAGAAGAATGAGAGGCGAACTCATTGAAACATATAAGATTCTGAGAGGGATTGACAAGGTAGATGCTGAGAGGCTGTTTCCGTTGGCTGAAAAGTCTAGAACTGGGGGGCATAGTCTCAGGATAAGGGGTCGGCCATTTAGGACTGAGATGAGGAGAAATTTCTCCACTCAGAGGGTTGTGAATCTTTGGAATTCTCTACCCCAAAGAGCTGTTGATGTTCAGCCATTGAGTATCTTCAAGGCTGGGATCGATCGATTTTTGGACACTATGGGAATCAAGGGATATGGAGATTGGGCGGGAAAGTGGAGTTGAGGTCGAAGATCAGCCATGATCTTATTGAATGTCGAAGAAAGCTCGAGGGGCCGTATTGTCTACTCCTGTTCCTATTTCTTACATTCCTTTGTTCTAAAGAAGAATACAAATTATGTTGCACTTTATCACATTTGTTAGAAACATCCCAAAGCACTTCAAATGCAATGAATTATTTTGAGGTGCAATCATTGTTGTTATGTAGGCAAATTCATGACAATGTCTCACAGACAACAATGAGATGAATGACCAACTAATCTGTTTTTGGTTATAAAAACAGAAAATGTTGAAAATACTCAGCAGGTCATGCAGCATCTGTGGAGAGAGAAACAGAGTTAATTTTTCAGGTCGATGACTTTTCTGACCAGTTCTGACGAAAGGTTATCGACCTGAAACGTTAACTCTGTTTCTCTCTCCACAGATTCTGCCTGTCCTGCTGAGTGTTTCCAGCATTTTCTGTTTTTATTTCAGATTTCCAGCATCCGCAGTATTTTGCTTTTGTGTTACTGTTTTTGGTTATGTTGGTTGAAGGAAGAATTCAGGACAATTTCCTGCTTTTCTTCGAACTGTGCTTTGGGATCTTTAACATCCATCTGAACCACCAGAAAAGGCCATGGTTTAATATCTCACCTGAAGAGCAGTATCTTTGACAACACAGTGATCCTTCACTGTTGTACTGAAATACTCGTGCTGGAGTGGGGTTTGAACTGGCAATTTTCTGACTCGGAGGGACGAGTGCTAGCAACTGAGAAAAGAACCAGAGCAAAATAGAGAGAGACAGAAGTCAGCCAGCAAAACTGAGGGAGATAAAATACTACAGAGAGCTGAAAATAGAAAAGAAGGTTGAGAGACATCATTAGAGAAATATGAGAAAGTCAGAAAAAATGGAAAACAAGAGAGAGAGGATTATTGGGGGGAAAATGTATGGTAACAGAGACATTAATTGACTTCTCCATCAGTTCGATACCAGTGCCTCTATGTTAAGCTAGCAGGAAGTACGTTAATCTACAATGTTGTGAAGCTTACAAAATACCTGGGGGGACAAATCACTTCCTGCCCATTTTCGGGTGCACACTGCACACGCCGGAAGAAGCCGGCCCGAGGACCACCCAAAATTGCTCCTCGGGCCTCATCTTGATATTCTGGGCAAGATACCGGCACCTGGCACTCCTCCAGAGCCAGCTTGCCCGTGTCGAATGATCCCATTTCGGGCTACCAGACTCGCCGGCACTGGCCCTCGGTTAAGTGCTGGGGGAGATGGGGGGGTGGGGGGAGGGGAATGGGATGGGTGCGATTACGGGTCGGCAGCAGCCCTCAGGAGTGCCGGGGAGCCGGGAGGGGCATTCCTGCTCCTCATCAAACTTAAAAACAAATGTTTTACTTGCCTTTTTGGTGGCAGCTCTTTGCTAGCCTGCATCCACGCCATCAAAACATGAACGACGCAGGCCCAGCACCTGTTCCACTTAGGCCATCCCAATTTCTCAGTGGGGTCATAAAACAGGTGTTACATCCCTCATTAGCAAACAAGGAGCCTAACATCTGTTTCAGCTGGTCGCCCCGGAAGCCTGAAAAATGACCCGACCCAATATTGGATCAAATGTCTTTCAGGCGTCCTTGGGGCGCGGGACGTTGGTCCCTGACATTAGCCCTCATTGCGCCCGTTTTACACCCATAAAACGGGTGCAACGCAGTCCAATTTTGACCCCCTAGACTGCTAATTGCGCCTGTAGGTGCTAACAGATTTGATAGAAATTGACCTCTTTATAACCTTTACATTTGAAAACTAAAGTGAAAATGTCCTACAAAATATGATGACACCTACCCTTTACTAACATGGAGAACAAAAGTTGGCCAGCAGTATCTTACAAAGCAGGGACACACTGAAGGGGCTTGATTGTCTTTACAAAGCAGGAGAGCAAGGTTCAAGCAATTTACAAATATCACTTGCAAACTGAGAGTGTACTTTAAATAGGCTATCAGACATTGTTTATTTGTATAGTACAGGCATTTTCCTGTTGCTTATTTTTTCTGAGTTTTAACATCTGAATTTTAGTGCCCAATGTTCTTATTTTCTGTTCGGAGCTATCCTCCATCATTATGGCCATCACGTTTTTATCTATGGTTCCATGGTCCATTACCAGAAGAGAGGCTCCTGAATTTACTCTGGTGGGAGTCTGGCAGAACCCAGGATTACATCAGGCTGTTGCTGACTTCAGGGGTTCTCTGTTAGCCTTATAAGGGGGAACCTCTGTCCACCCCATATAAAGCCATTGATGCCAAGGGGGTGGAGCTGGTGTGGGCCTTCCCTAAGCCAGGCCTTCCCCAGCTCAGAAGGGACCTGGGTTAATGCTGGAGGCTGGTAAACCGAGACAGATGAAGCATACTGGCCTTCAGATGGGCACAAGAGGGCCCCAAAGGGCGGGAGGACGGACTCCGGGCAAGAGGAATGGCTTCAACCACTGAAGAAAGGAGAATTTAAAAAAAAAACTACACAAAGGGCTGAAGTGGAGTTAGCTGGGGTCTTAGGAAGGAGGCCTGGGCATCTCGCAACCCCTATGGAAGACAGGGGGTGGATTTTCCATATGCATATGACAGACGAACGCCAGAGATACACGCTTAGTGGAACAGGTGCCACCAGCTTCATGCCAATGGTGTGCACCTCCCACTGACCCAGCATATTCTGGCATGATCGCAGCAGAACTGCAGGAATTATAGCCATCAGATTTTCGAGGGCATGGGATGGGAAATTCCTCAGAGCGGCTCCTGCTGGCATTACTTTGCCAGAAATGTGGTGGAAACCCCATTTACACACGTAAACAGGGTGTCCACCGCACTTCCGGCGAAGTATTGTTGCAGAGCAGGAGCAACTCTGAGGAATTTCCCGGACAGTGTACTTTATAAACGTATGGTGCTAAACTAGGGAATAATTGCTCAGGAAGAATAGCTTTAAATAGAAATATAACTCTCAGGGTTAAGAACATAAGAACATAAGAAATAGGAGCAGGAGTAGGCCATTCGGCCCTTCGAGCCTGCTCCACAATTCAATGAGATCATGGCTGATCTTCTGCCTCAACTCCATTCACCGGCCCTATTGCCATATCCCTTGATGCCCTTACTAGTCAGAAATCTATCGACTTCTGTTTTGAATATACCCAATGACTGAACCTCCACAGCCCTCTGGGGTAGAGAATTCCAAAGACTTACCACCCTTTCTGTGTGAAGAAATTTCTTCTCATCTCAGTCCTGAATGGCCTACCCTTTACCTTGAGGCTGAGGCCCTGGTTCTAGACTCCCCAGCCAAGGGAAACATTCCCCCAGCATCCACCCTATCAAGCCCTGTGATAATTTTGTATGCTTCAATGAGATCCCCTCTCATTCTTCTGAATTCAAGAGAATACAGGCCTAGTTTACTCAATCTCTTCTCATACGACAGTCCCGCCATCCCAGGAATCAATCTCGTGAACCTTCGTTGCACCCCCTCTATGGCAAGTATATCCTTCCTTAGGTAAGGAGACCAAAATTGTACACAGTACTCCAGGTGTGGTCTCACCAAGGCCCTATATAATTGGAGTAAGACTTCTTTACTCCTGTACTCAAATCCTCTTGTAATGAAGACCAGCATACCATTTGCCTTCCTAATAGCATGCTGCTCCTGCACATTCACATTCAGTGACTCATGTACAAGGACACCCAGGTCCCTTTGAGTATCTGCATTCCCCAATCTTTCACCATTTAGGAAATACTCTACCTTTCTGTTTTTTCTACCAAAGTGGATAACTTCACAATTATCCACATTATATTCCATCTGCCACGTTCTTGCCCACTCACTGAGCCTGTCGAGATCCCCTTGAAGCCTCCTCACATCTGACACTGCCACCTAGCTTTGTATCATCAGCAAATTTAGAAATGTTACATTTAGTCCCCTCATCCAAATCATTGATATAGATTGTGAATAGCTGGGGCCTAAGCACCGATCCTTGCGGTACCCCACTAGTCACAGCCTGCCATCCTGAAAAAGACCCGTTTATCCCTACTCTTTGTTTTCTGTCTGTTAATCAATTCTCAATCCATGCTAGTATATTACCCCCAATTCCATTTTGTTCACCAACCTCTTGTGAGGGACCTTATCGAAGGCCTTCTGAAAATCCAAATACACCACACCTTTGTCTACTCCACTAGTTACATCCTCAAAGAACTCCAATAGGTTTGTTAAGCAGGATTTCCCTTTCATAAATCCATGTTGACTCTGCCCAATCTTACTATTAGTTTCTAAGTGCTCAGTCATTGCATCCTTTATAATAGATTCCAGCATTTTCCCAACTACTGATGTGAGGCTAACAGGTCTGTAGTTCCCCGTTTTCTCTCTCCCTCCTTTCTTAAATAGCGGGGTTACATTTGCTATCCTCCAATCTGCAGGAACCGTTCCAGAATCTATAGAATTTTGGAAGATGACAACCAATGCGTCCACTATCTTTTAAAATCCTAGGATGTAGGTCATCCGGCCCTTGGGATTTATTGACTTTTAGTCCCATTAATTTTGCTAGTACTGTTTTTTCATTAATAATAATTTCTTTAAGTTCCTCATTCTCACCACACCCTTGGTTTTCTTGTATTTCTGGGAGGTTTTTTGTGTCTTCCTCCGTGAAGACAGAAACAAAGTATTTATTTAATTTCTCTGCCATTTCCTCATTCCCCATTATAAATTCTCCCGTCTCTGACTGTAAAGGGCCTACATTTACCTTTGCCAGTCTTTTCCTTTTCACATACCTATAGAAGCTTTTACAATCCATTTTTATATTTTTCGCGAGTTAGTAGTGAGAAACACTCCTGTTTATGTTGTCAACTTCATAAACCAACACAGTACACAAAGCACCCTGAACATTTCTTTAAATTTGAGATGTCCTGCGAAAAGAAAAGAAAGTACATTTCCTCTTGACCTTGTGTCACATTTTACTCTAGTTGATTGAACTTGAATTGACATTTGATTTTGTTAATTAATTTCAGTCAGAACAGACAGAATCAACCTATCCGTACTGACAATCCAGTAAGCTCTACATTCTTTCAGTCCATATAATGATCATTGTTTTCTGAAGGAATTATGCTCAATTTTTCAGTTTCTTCTATTAATGACATCTTCAGAGTAATAAAAAATATATTCTCAATTTAAGAATAACACCAGAATCCAAAGCCATTCTAAATTTTAAACACAAGCTCTTATCCTCCCTTTTCTGTCCCTCCTTTTAGATGTCAGCTGCCCTTTTTAAAAACCGCCTGCTGTAATTGAAATGCTTCCGTGACTGATACAGTGGCCTAGAAATTGAGTTTTGGCTTAGCCAGGGCTTTAGCGCCGGAAGTTAGTGCCGGCGCTAAGTCCCCCTGCGCGCGCCAAAAATTCAGCAGGGCCGCGCCCAAACGGCTGCCGGCGCTACTGAAGGGTCTTTGCGGCGGTAAATCGGCGCTAACTGCCGTTTCGTGCCGCAATTCCGGCGCTGCGGCACCCGATGTGGTGCGGCAGGCTCGGGAAGTGCAGGCCTCCTCCTTCCCTTAAGGAGGAGCTGCCTGCACCCGATCGCGGCCCGCGAAAATCTTTTAAAAAATGAGCCCAGCACCTCGGACAAGTGCCGGGCTTGCTTCTGTTCCGGGGGGGGGGGGGGGGGAAGTCCGGGGAGGGAGCTGCGGCCAGGCGGCCGGCGGGAAAGCAGCCGGCCGCCGCGGGGCCTTTAATGCGCCGGCGCAAAGACTCGTAAGACTCTGTTGCCAGAGTCTTAGTTGCGGCTGTCACGGGCGAGGCGGCCGCAACTGAATTTCGGCGCTGGGGCCCGTCGGCATGGCAACCGGGACGCTGCGCACACCGATGACGTCATCGGTGCCGGCGCAGCGCTACCGGTCTACCGCGGCGTAAGGGCCCCAGGCAATTTCGGCGCCGGCGCCAAATGCAGCGCTAGGCCCTCTAGCGCCGCAAAATCGGCGCTAAGGGCACTCAATTTCTAGGCCAGTGTTTCAGTAGTATGTCACGGACAGACAGATAGGAATATGGATAGATTTATGCACAAAACTTGGAACCGCACCAGAGGCTAGTGAAGGGTCACTGCCATACCATGTAAGTTATTCGTGATGTTTTAAAGTGTTTCCACATGTCAAAAGAGCCATGCAGGACCCCAGTGAAGAGGCAGAATCCCATCATTGTTCAAATTCTGGATTACTTCTTAAAATGACGTGCTTCTGGAAAACCTTAAGGGAAAAAAAGTTTTAAGCCGTAAAATACTGATAATAAAACTCAATCTCAAATTGTTATCGGCCAATTGATCTGGCCTGCCCTGGAGGATTGTGGGAAAACCTATCCATACATCAAAATTCGTGGATTGGGAGAAAAACTGAGGAGACAAAGTAAGTGTGGACAGTAGGGAGTTATTTTTGGCACATAATCGCCTCCTTTCTTTGATCAGGTTTAATAATGCGTACCCTCCGTCCTGAATCAGGCCGCTTTGGTTCAGTCAGGCTGGGCTCAGGCAATGAGCAAACAAATAAAATGTCACCATAATTTATTATTTTAAAACCTTAACTTTTTAACTGTTGACATGTTTCTCCACAACAAAATAAATTTGAAGGACCATGTCTGAAATTTTACTAAGAAAAATTGTGAGATCAGGTGTGAAATTTTGATTTAAGGACAGTAAAAATTATATTTCAGCACCAGAAACATTGCCGGAAGGATTCATTCATTTGCAGCCACTCAAACAGTAAATGAATTGCACACTATATCTGAAAGACTAAAGGTATTTGTTCTGCCCAGTTTCTGGGAAAACAAATCTGTTGTCAATCAAGAAAGACTTGTATTTATATGGCGCCTTTCATGACCACCAGACATCCCAAAGCACTTTACAACCAATAAAGTACTTTTGAAGTGTAGTCACTGTTGTAATGTAGGAAACACAGCAGCCAATTTGTGCACAGCAAGCTCCCACAAACAGCAATATGATAATGACCAAATAATCTGTTTTTGTGATGTTGATTGAGGGATAAATATTGGCTCGGGCACCGGGGATAACTCCCCTGCTCTTCTTCGAAATAGTGCCATGGGATCTCTTACGTCCACCTGAAGGGCAGACAGGGCCTCGGTTTAACGTCTCATCTGAAAGACGGCACCTCCGACAGTGCAGCACTCCCTCAGCACTGCACTGGAGTGTCAGCCTAGATTTTTGTGTTCAAGTCTCTGGAGTGGGACTTGAACCCACAACCTTCATGACTCAGAGGTGAGGGTGCTACCCACTGAGCCATGACTAACATGACTGACGAAACGAATTTCCTTTTTTGCTCCAATTTTCTCCCCGTAATTTTATTCTCCTGCAATATTCAATGTTTCAGAAAACATCTAAAGTGGAAGGAGGACCTGGAGCTAGACAGCCATAAAACAAATGGAAATATTCAATGGGCAATGTCACGTTCCATCTATTCTTTCCCTTGTGTGAACAACATTGTAACTTATCGCTGCCTCTTTCACGCAGATCTTGCTTAGCTCTGAGGGAGCTGTAGTGAGTCAATGATGCCATGATATAATGTCTGCTGATGGTGGCCGATCAGTCAATTTGTTTGCTATGGTTACATTAGAATTGTTAGTCTTTAATGTTGGCATCTGTATCATGCATTAGTGACCTATGGAGTATGCTGGCTGTTACCCTCTACAATTATGGCTCTTGTCAGCCAAAAAAAAAGGTGAATATGAAGTTCACAGAATAGACTATAAAAAATAATAGATAATTGAGTTATTTCAGAAGGTCCATATCAGTTATAAACAGCTCAAGCCTCACTCTCACAGTTATGACTCGAGTTAGTGACTTGGCTTGGTGTGGCACCCTGCCACAGGTCCTATTAATGTCTATACTTGCTGCGTTAGCACAAATTGCTGTACAGCTGTTGGAATTTTCCATAAAAAGTCAGTGCAGTGAGAATGCTTGTTTCTGAGTAGATCTGAGTAATAACAGATCACATGCCCTATTTATGTCATAGAAACATAGAAAAATAAGAGCGGGAGTAGGCCATTCGGCCCTTCAAGCCTGTTCCACCATTCAATATGATCATGGCTGACCCTCTATCTCAATACTATATTTCCGCTCTCTGCCCATACCCCTTGACACCTTTTGCATCTAGAAATCTATCTATCACCTTCTTAAATATATTCAGTGACTTGGCCTCCACAGCCTTCTGTGGTAGAGAATTCCATAGGTTCACCACCCTCTCAGTGAAGAAATTTCTCCTCATCTCAGTCCTAAATGTCCTACCCCGTATCCTGACATTGTCTGAACTCCTTTATGAGATTATTGCCTCAACGTGAAAGATGAAGTATCAGATTTTTATTTAAGTAGGAAGCTCTGCTCCAAAGATATGTCCCACCCAGGGATCTGACTCCCAGCTGATGAACTTCATGGTAGACACAATGGACATTACAATGGAGATTCTGTGGGGTGTTTACCGATATGTAACTCCATTGGGAGACCAGCAAAACTTCCTCCCCGCCACCGCCACCCGTAGGAAACAGCGCAAACAGCCATTTTCAGCTCTTTCTCTGGGTGGTGTTGTTGGCCTCCTGTCGGGATTACAGTGGGAGGCTTGTAGAAAACAAGCAGAATTTCAGGGACAATTATCCATGAGGTCGTAAAGTTCTTGTAAACTAGCTTGCCAAGCTATATTACACTTGGATCGGAGTTCCTAGTTGGAACCAGTTGACTAATTGCGTATGTCAGATGTGTAACGTGCTTGAAAAGCTGGAAGAGGGCTGAAAATGGATGTAACAAAGCTAATGCCAGATGCTTTCATGATTACAATTTACAAAGCTAGAAACAGATTGGGAAACTCCAGAATCGCAGAAGGCAGATGATAGAGGTCAAGGCAGACATTGCTCTGGGTGTGATGTGTCAAGCACTTGGCGGTGAGGATTTAACCTGCTGTTACAATTGCTTCTTTTATTTGGTCCATCTTCTTAACTGCTTCTCCCGCTTTAAAAATGGAAACCTTGAGTCCCATTAAGGCTAACAGCATTTCAGTGTTCAGTGTCCTCAGACAATCTTAGCGTACAACTGATTCATTCAGACAGTTTGTGCATTACAGCCTCTTAGTCTAACCTAAGAACAAGGGCCCTGCATTTCCTCATGATTTTTGGCAAATTGGGGCTATTATTGTGCCAGGAAGGTTCTAGAGGGGGCGGAAATTGGGATGGGGCCTGTTTATACCTTGTCTCCATACCCTTTGGCTGTGCCAGTGTGTCCTGGGGAAGTGGGACAAGCAGTTCTGTCATCCTTCCCCTTTGCTGGTGACATCAGGGAAGAGACATAGCAACAGGAGTTGGCTATTCAGCCCCTTGAGCCTGTTCCGCCATTCAATTAGACCATGGCAGATCTAACATTCAACCCATTTACTCGCCTTTGCTCCATGTCCCTTGATACCTTTACATAACAAAAATCTATCAATCTCAGTCTTGAAAATTTCAATTGACCCAGCATCCACAGGGAGAGAGTTCCAGATTTCCAAGAAAGAAAGAAAGAACTTGCATTTATATACCTCCTTTCACGACCTCAGGGTGTCCCAAATGGCTTTACAGCCAATGAAGTACTTTTGAAGTGTCGGCACTGTTGTAGTGTAGTACTACCCTTTGTGTGAGAAAGAACTCCCTGTTTTCTCTTCTGAAAGGCCTAGCCTTAATTTTAAGAGTTCATAAACTTGATCTGGATTCCCCCACCAGAGGAAATAGCTTCTCTGTATCCACCCAATCAAATCCTTTAATCATTTTAAACACCTCAATTAGATCATCCGTTAACCTTCTAAACTCAAGGGAATACAAGCCAGGTGTCATGAATCTTACCATTCATGTAGAAATGACTCATGAGATAACAGTGGGTGGCCAGCTGGTGGCGCCGTCCAAGGAAAGTATAAATACTTGGGCGTGGGCCCAGCTTGCTCAGGATGTTTCTGTAACCAGGAACTAGTGATGTAACTAGAATCTCATGGTTGTGAAACAGTTGATTAAAGCCTTGTTTTATACTCAAACCAAGTGCTCAGTGAGTTTTCTTACATCACCAAGTTTATGCAATACGCCCACATAATTTAACCCTTTTAACGCATTGTATCATTCTAGTAAATCTACATGGTACCCTACCCAAGACCAAAACATATTTCTTGAGGTCTGGTGCCCAAAATACAATACTCCAGATGGGGTCTGACCAAGGCTCTGAAGTATAACTTTCTTACTTTTGTATTCCAAACCCCTTGAGAGAAAGGCTAATGTTCCATTAGATTTTATAAATTACTTTTTGTGCCTCTGCACTAGTTTCTAATGATTTGTATTCTTTACACCTGTGCTCTTCCACAGCTCCTCGTCTCTCACCATTAAGAAAATATTCTGATTTGTCTTTATTGGATCCAAAGTGGATGACCGCACACTTCTCTACTTTGAATTCCATCTACCATAGTTTTGCCCACTCACTTAGTCTCTCTATATCCCTTTGTAACTTTCTCCTCCCATCTACACAACTTACTGTGCCTCCTAACATAGTGTCATCTACAAATGTGGATATACAACTCTTTATTCCTTCATCCAAGTCATTAATATATACGGTAAAAAACTGAGACCCCAGTATAGATCCCTGGGGAACACCACTTGTCCCATCCCACCAATAGGAGAATATTCCCATATCCCTACGCTCTGTCTCCCACCTCCCAACTAATTATCACCCACTATCACAAAGTTATCTTTAGTTCTGTGTGCTTTCAGTTTTGCTTACATTCTCTTGTGCAAAACCTTATCAAATGCCTTTCGGAAGCCCAAATAGATAACATTCATAGGCACTCCTGCATCCACCATACTAGTGACTGCCTCAAAAAACTAAACTAGATTAGTCAGACATGACCTACCCTTCACAATCCAATGCTGATTATCTTTGATCAGGTTATACTTGTCCAAGTGCCCAGTCACTCTGTCTCAACTCTGTCTCTGATGATAGATTCCAGTAACTAATAGGTGTGTAATTACCTGGATTCTCCCTCCCTCCCTTCTTAAATAATGGAGAGACATTTTCCAATCCAAAAGCACAATTCCTGAATCTAGAGAGCCTTGGAAAATTATGACTAATGCTGTTGCAATTTCCTCACCTATTTCTTTTAATACTCCAGATGGCGGAAATCATCAGGTACTGGAGATTTGTCTGTCTTAAGTCTCATTATTTTCTCCAGTACCTGGACAAAATCATCCACTGGAATTCTCACCAGCTCCACCTCTGGTGACCTCGGCATATAGCATGGCGCCTGTCAGGGGCAGAAAGTCGGAACCACCAAATCCGGGAATGCTAGTTTCCTTCGAGCAACCAGCCACTAAGCGATCAGCTGCCATAAGGAAAGTGACGTTTTTGGGAAAAAGATCCAGTTGTTGCAAGAAAGAAGCCTTTTTTTGGCCGGACCTGTGGGCACTCAACCCTGCTACTTCCTCGGCCCTCACCTTATGGGCACCCCAGCTGACCAATATTGACGCAGGCACCCATTCACTTTATGCAAGTATCCTGGCCCCAGGAATTCTGGCAGGCTCTGGGATGCTTGGGGTCAGCTGGTGGAAGTACTGCCCTACCAGAATTAAAGCAGTTCTACAGGTCCTGAGGAAATTCATGCCCATATGTTTTATGCAGAGTGCTGCTGTATGCAGGTGACTTCCAGTGGAGGATAGATTACATTTAATATGCCGAGTCTTTAAAAACTGGAGAACATTTTACACTTCAACCAATCGTATTTATTTATTATACTTGAATCTGGAGTTCTGCAGAATGGTTTGCTGGACTAGATCAGGTAGAAGTTTATCGAGAACTGATTACAGTAAGGTACGCTGCTTTATCTGTAAACGAACGTCTCTGGTATTGCTCGTCATCCTGTCATCGTCGCTTTAACATTTTTTTGACTCTGTACAGTCACGTTGGTGGAATTGGCACCCTGCTGGTTAATTAATGCCAAATGACCTTGAGCAAGCATGATTCTGATGGCTGTTCCTGCTTCTGAGAAGGTCCAGAAAATAGCTGTGTCAGATTAATTATGCAGCCAAAAGGGCACCTTTTCAGCCTAAAGCACCCTACAGCAGTCTGAAATATCCATCATTTGAAATAGGGCTGACACTGACCTTTTAATACAGGAGGATCTCAGCTTGAGAGAACAGTCTTGAAGTTCATGTTGCTTTGTGTCACAGTAAGGAACACTTGAATTTACTGACATCATAGAAGCATTGCGAGTGTCTTAACACGATAGTTTGCTAGACACAAAACTTCTGGTACAAAATAAAGCAGTTGAAAAGATATCATTTATGGCGTAGCGCACAGAAAAAAAGGTGTTGGGCATGGCTCGGTATATAGAGCGACTTCATCCCACCACTCTAGGTTCCATTTTTCCAAAGGAAGAAGGAATAATCATTGATCAGTCTCCCCAAACCATTCGTTGAAAGTTCTCTATTGTAATCACATCATTTTCAGTCGCAGGGTAATTTGAATCCACTTCTTTAGCTCATTTTACTTTGCATCACTATGAAGAAAAAGACATTTTTGTGACGATGCTGTTAAACGGTTACTTTAAAAAAAACATTCTAACCTTCTATTTTGGAGGTGGGATAAATTCACTTTCTATTCTGGGACCTGGACCTTTTCCAAACTCACTGGCCTAGAAATTCATTGGTAGCACCCCCATTTTACAGGCGTCAAACAAGCGGCTAAACATCCATTATGGTGGATGGCGGGTGGTGTCCGCACACACATTCTGTGCGAGAAGTGCACTGCCCACCGTTTTAGTAAAGGCTCCAGCACAGGAGTCCCGGGCCCGCGCGTGACACAGGCGTTGGGCACTTCGCATATGCAAATAGGGGGCCTAATGCATGCTTCAGTCCACTTTTACGAGATTCATTAGCGACTGGCTGCAGCATGTGCCATGCATGCTGCAGTCAGTATTCTTACGCTGCAGTCAGTATTCTCACACTGCAGTCAGTATCCTCACGCTGCAGTCAGTATCCTTACGCTGCAGTCAGTATCCTCACGCTGCAGTCAGTATTCTCACGCTGCAGTCAGTATCCTCACGCTGCAGTCAGTATCCTCACGCTGCAGTCAGTATCCTCACGCTGTAGTCAGTATCCTCACGCTGCAGTCAGTATCCTCACGCTGCAGTCAGTATCCTCACGCTGCAGTCAGTATTCTCACGCTGCAGTCAGTATTCTCACGCTGCAGTCAGTATCCTCACGCTGCAGTCAGTATCCTCACGCTGCAGTCAGTATTCTCACGCTGCAGTCAGTATCCTCACGCTGCAGTCAGTATCCTCACGCTGCAGTCAGTATCCTCACGCTGCAGTCAGTATCCTCACGCTGCAGTCAGTATTCTCACGCTGCAGTCAGTATCCTCATGCTGTAGTCAGTATCCTCACGCTGCAGTCAGTATCCTCACGCTGCAGTCAGTATCCTCACGCTGCAGTCAGTATCCTCACGCTGCAGTCAGTATCCTCACGCTGCAGTCAGAGTATTCTCACGCTGCAGTCAGTATCCTCACGCTGCAGTCAGTATCCTCACGCTGCAGTCAGTATTCTCACGCTGCAGTCAGTATTCTCACGCTGCAGTCAATATCCTCACGCTGCAGTCAGTATTCTCACGCTGCAGTCAGTATTCTCACGCTGCAGTCAGTATTCTCACGCTACAGTCAGTATTCTCACGCTGCAGTCAGTATTCTCACGCTACAGTCAGTATTCTCACGCTGCAGTCAGTATTCTCACGCTGCAGTCAGTATCCTCACGCTGCAGTCAGTATTCTCACGCTGCAGTCAGTATTCTCACGCTGCAGTCAGTATCCTCACGCTGCAGTCAGTATTCTCACGCTGCAGTCAGTATTCTCACGCTGCAGTCAGTATCCTCATGCTGCAGTCAGTATTCTCACGCTGCAGTCAATATCCTCACGCTGCAGTCAGTATTCTCACGCTGCAGTCAGTATTCTCACGCTGCAGTCAGTATCCTCACGCTGCAGTCAGTATTCTCACGCTGCAGTCAGTATTCTCACGCTGCAGTCAGTATCCTCACGCTGCAGTCAGTATTCTCACGCTGCAGTCAGTATTCTCACGCTGCAGTCAGTATTCTCACGCTGCAGTCAGTATTCTCACGCTGCAGTCAGTATTCTAACGCTGCAGTAAGTATCCTCACGCTGCAGTCAGTATTCTCTAGCTGCAGTCAGTATTCTCTAGCTGCAGTCAGTATCCTCGCGCTGCAGTCAGTATTCTCACGCTGCAGTCAGTATTCTCTAGCTGCAGTCAGTATTCTCTAGCTGCAGTCAGTATCCTCGCGCTGCAGTCAGTATTCTCACGCTGCAGTCAGTATCCTCACGCTGCAGTCAGTATTTTCACGCTGCAGTCAGTATTCTCACGCTGCAGTCAGTATCCTCACGCTGCAGTCAGTATTTTCACGCTGCAGTCAGTATTCTCACGCTGCAGTCAGTATTTTCACGCTGCAGTCAGTATCCTCACGCTGCAGTCAGTATTCTCACGCTGCAGTCAGTATCCTCACGCTGCAGTCAGTATTCTCACGCTGCAGTCAGTATCCTCACGCTGCAGTCAGTATTCTCACACTGCAGTCAGTATTCTCATGCTGCAGTCAGTATTCTCACACTGCAGTCAGTATTCTCACGCTGCAGTCAGCATTCTCACGCTGCAGTCAGTATCATCACGCTGCAGTCAGTATTCTCACGCTGCAGTCAGTATTCTCACGCTGCAGTCAGTATTCTCACGCTGCAGTCAGTATTCTCACGCTGCAGTCAGCATTCTCACGCTGCAGTCAGTATCCTCACGCTGCAGTCAGTATTTTCACGCTGCAGTCAGTATTCTCACGCTGCAGTCAGTATCCTCACGCTGCAGTCAGTATTTTCACGCTGCAGTCAGTATTCTCACGCTGCAGTCAGTATTTTCACGCTGCAGTCAGTATTCTCACGCTGCAGTCAGTATTCTCACGCTGCAGTCAGTATTCTCACACTGCAGTCAGTATTCTCACGCTGCAGTCAGCATTCTCACGCTGCAGTCAGTATTCCTCACGCTGCAGTCAGTATTCTCACGCTGCAGTCAGTATTCTCACGCTGCAGTCAGTATTCTCACGCTGCAGTCAGTATTCTCACGCTGCAGTCAGCATTCTCACGCTGCAGTCAGTATCCTCACGCTGCAGTCAGTATTTTCACGCTGCAGTCAGTATCCTCACGCTGCAGTCAGTATTCTCACGCTGCAGTCAGTATCCTCACGCTGCAGTCAGTATCCTCACGCTGCAGTCAGTATTCTCACGCTGCAGTCAGTATTCTCACGCTGCAGTCAGTATTCTCACGCTGCAGTCAGTATCTCACGCTGCAGTCAGTATTCTCACGCTGCAGTCAGTATTCTCACGCTGCAGTCAGTATTTTCACGCTGCAGTCAGTATCCTCACGCTGCAGTCAGTATTCTCACGCTGCAGTCAGTATTCTCACGCTGCAGTCAGTATTTTCACGCTGCAGTCAGTATCCTCACGCTGCAGTCAGTATCCTCACGCTGCAGTCAGTATTTTCACGCTGCAGTCAGTATTCTAACGCTGCAGTCAGTATTCTCACGCTGCAGTCAGTATCCTCACGCTGCAGTCAGTATCCTCACGCTGCAGTCAGTATTCTCACGCTGCAGTCAGTATCCTCACGCTGCAGTCAGTATTCTCACGCTGCAGTCAGTATTCTCACGCTACAGTCAGTATCTCACGCTGCAGTCAGTATTCTCACGCTGCAGTCAGTATCCTCACGCTGCAGTCAGTATTCTCACGCTGCAGTCAGTATTCTCACGCTGCAGTCAGTATTCTCACGCTGCAGTCAGTATCCTCACGCTGCAGTCAGTATTCTCACGCTGCAGTCAGTATCCTCACGCTGCAGTCAGTATTCTCACGCTGCAGTCAGTATCCTCACGCTGCAGTCAGTATTCTCACGCTGCAGTCAGTATTTTCACGCTGCAGTCAGTATCCTCACGCTGCAGTCAGTATTCTCACGCTGCAGTCAGTATTCTCACGCTGCAGTCAGTATCCTCACGCTGCAGTCAGTATCCTCACGCTGCAGTCAGTATCCTCACGCTGCAGTCAGTATTCTCACGCTGCAGTCAGTATCCTCACGCTGCAGTCAGTATTCTCACGCTGCAGTCAGTATCCTCACGCTGCAGTCAGTATTCTCACGCTGCAGTCAGTATCCTCACGCTGCAGTCAGTATTCTCACGCTGCAGTCAGTATCCTCACGCTGCAGTCAGTATTCTCACGCTGCAGTCAGTATCCTCACGCTGCAGTCAGTATTCTCACGCTGCAGTCAGTATCTCACGCTGCAGTCAGTATTCTCACGCTGCAGTCAGTATCCTCACGCTGCAGTCAGTATCCTCACGCTGCAGTCAGTATTCTCACGCTGCAGTCAGTATCCTCACGCTGCAGTCAGTATTCTCACGCTGCAGTCAGTATCCTCACGCTGCAGTCAGTATTCTCACGCTGCAGTCAGTATCCTCACGCTGCAGTCAGTATCCTCACGCTGCAGTCAGTATTCTCACGCTGCAGTCAGTATTCTCACGCTGCAGTCAGTATTCTCACGCTGCAGTCAGTATTCTCACGCTACAGTCAGTATTCTCACGCTGCAGTCAGTATTCTCACGCTGCAGTCAGTATCCTCACACTGCAGTCAGTATTCTCACGCTGCAGTCAGTATTCTCACGCTGCAGTCAGTATTCTCACGCAGCAGTCAGTATCCTCACGCTGCAGTCAGTATTCTCACGCTGCAGTCAGTATCCTCACGCTGCAGTCAGTATCCTCACGCTGCAGTCAGTATTCTCACGCTGCAGTCAGTATTCTCACGCTGCAGTCAGTATCCTCACGCTGCAGTCAGTATTCTCACGCTGCAGTCAGTATCCTCACGCTGCAGTCAGTATCCTCACGCTGCAGTCAGTATTCTCACGCTGCAGTCAGTATCCTCACGCTGCAGTCAGTATTCTCACGCTGCAGTCAGTATCCTCACGCTGCAGTCAGTATTCTCACGCTGCAGTCAGTATTCTCACGCTGCAGTCAGTATTCTCACGCAGCAGTCAGTATCCTCACGCTGCAGTCAGTATTCTCACGCTGCAGTCAGTATCCTCACGCTGCAGTCAGTATTCTCACGCTGCAGTCAGTATCCTCACGCTGCAGTCAGTATTCCTCACGCTGCAGTCAGTATCCTCACGCTGCAGTCAGTATTCTCACGCTGCAGTCAGTATCCTCACGCTGCAGTCAGTATTCTCACGCTGCAGTCAGTATCCTCACGCTGCAGTCAGTATTCTCACGCTGCAGTCAGTATCCTCACGCTGCAGTCAGTATTCTCACGCTGCAGTCAGTATCTCACGCTGCAGTCAGTATTCTCACGCTGCAGTCAGTATCCTCACGCTGCAGTCAGTATTCTCACGCTGCAGTCAGTATCCTCACGCTGCAGTCAGTATGTCGTCTCACGCTGGCAGTCAGGTATTCTCACGCTGCAGTCAGTATC